>NC_062531.1:905350-937850 GCF_022655615.1 Tachysurus fulvidraco
GTGTGTGTGTGTGTGTGTGTGTGTGTGTTATGTACGCCGCTCTGATTAAGGGCGTCTGCCAAATGCCGTAATTGTAAATGTAAACGTGTGTGTGTGTGTGCAGTACCTGTAGATGTGTTCAGTGTCTGTCCAGTACAGTGTGTGTGTGTGTGTGTGTGTGTTCAGTACCTGTAGATGTGTTCAGTGTCGGTCCAGTACAGTGTGTGTGTGTGTGTGCAGTACCTGTAGATGTGTTCAGTGTCGGTCCAGTACAGTGTGTGTGTGTGTGTGTGTGTGTGTGTGTGTGTGTGTTCAGTACCTGTAGATGTGTTCAGTGTCGGTCCAGTACAGTGTGTGTGTGCAGTACCTGTAGATGTGTTCAGTGTCGGTCCAGTACAGTGTGTGTGTGTGTGTGTGTGTGTGTGTTCAGTACCTGTAGATGTGTTCAGTGTCGGTCCAGTACAGTGTGTGTGTGCAGTACCCGTAGATGTGTTCAGTGTCGGTCCAGTACAGTGTGTGTGTGTTCAGTACCTGTAGATGTGTTCAGTGTCGGTCCAGTACAGTGTGTGTGTGTTCAGTACCTGTAGATGTGTTCAGTACCTATAGATGTGTTCAGTGTTGGTCCAGTACAGTGTGTGTGTGTTCAGTACCTGTAGATGTGTTCAGTGTCGGTCCAGTACAGTGTGTGTGTGTTCAGTACCTGTAGATGTGTTCAGTACCTATAGATGTGTTCAGTGTTGGTCCAGTACAGTGTGTTATCAGCAGTGTGAGAGGTTAAAGCTCCTGATGTTCCTGTTGTGTTGGTGAGTTTTTTATTCTCAGACCCATCAGGCTTCATCCACACGATTCCCTCACTGCTACTGAAGACCACCGCTGCTGTATCACCTACACACACACACACACACACACACATACACACATACACACATACACACGTACACATGAACATCGACGTACACATACACAGACAGAGTCTTCATTATAGAGAAATGCAATGCCACAGTGCCCTCTAGTGGAATATACATTGAATGAGTCTCCAGATTGAGACTTTACTGTAATCCACGGTAAGTGTGTTTGTGTGTGTGTGTGTGTGTGTGTGTGTGTGTGTGTGTGTGTGTGTGTGTGTGTGTGTGTGTGTGTCCACAGTGTCTTACCATGGAGTTTCACCTTTAGTACTCACCTGCTTGTGTAAAATCACTCCCTCAAAAAAACAAGAAAAAAGAATGAAATCTTTAGTGAGAACAGTGAACAATCTCACCTGTAGCCAGGCACCGCCCAGTCCCTGAGCTCTTCATGTAACCATGACGACACTCACAGGTATAAGAGATGTTAGAATGAATACACACCTGATCACACACATCTGCATCCAGACAGGGGTCCATATCTGACATCACGCACACAAACACACACGCACGCATGCATGACAGATAAACAGCATCAGATCATCTGATGAATCACAGACGATGAAATCTCGTCATTAAAAATCTTTTTCATAATCATTAATTCAACATTTACACTTTTATATATTTAAAGACAAATACACACTGAATGTTGCAGAAAAGTGGTTCATCATAAAGACCTTATAATATCAACATTAACATGATCTCTCACACCAGTGCATTAGCAGGATGAACAGCGCCATCTGGTGGCTAGAGTTAATATTTGAAGGTGAAACAACATCTAAAATTTTAAACATAAATAAAGTTAATAAAAATGAATAGCAGAAAAATACCTCTTAATATACACTTAATACGAATATTAATGAGAATTTAATTTACCATCATTATTATTATGATGTAAAAATAATGTTACTTATTTTTAACTAAATTGTATTTCTTCATTTCTGTATGATTATAACTGATCATTTAAAATGTATGAATAAAATATTGTTTATATATTATAATAAACTGATAATGTTTATTATTAGTTGCAGTAGTATAACAGCGACATCTAGTGGATTTAAAGAGCTTAGAACCGCTTTAACTTATTATTATTCTGAATTACTGTATTAAATCTGCTAATATAAAATGTGTATTTATATAATAATAATAATAATCACCTTTCCTGTGTGTGTGTGTGAGCATGTGTGTGTGTGTGAGTGTGTGTGTGTACGTGTGTGTGTGTACCTTCACAGCGTGTGTCCTGCACCAGTCTCATGTCAGGAGGACAGTCACACCTGTACCCTAGAGGCTCATCCACACAGTGATGAGAACAGCCGCCATTATTCACCTCACACTCGTTCTCTTCTGAAACACAGGTTAACGTACATCACTGACTTCTTCACACACTGCATGTGAAGCTGAAGGTTTAATTCATTAACATCTGCCTCAGTCACTGATAGAGATCACGTTAAGTGATAAGTGTTAAGTGTTAAGAGTCTTCTTCTTGTCTCCGCCGGTCGTCGTCCCTCCGTCCCGGCCCGTGTTAAGGTTGTGTAAACATGCCGTTTGGACTCATCACGTTACTGCTCAGTAAAAAGGATGAATATTTACGCAGGACATTTTTTGTTGAGCTTCTGGATGCTCAGCAGACGAGATGTTCAGGCGAGACTAGTGACTACATGGACAAGTGGAGAGAGTGTGTTAAGTGTGTTAGTGTTTCCTCACCGCAGTTCTTCTCATCACTGCCGTCTCTGCAGTCTTCATGGTGATCACATCTCCCTGAGTGATGCACACACTGTCCATCAGAGCAGCTGAACTGTGAGCTGACACACACCTGCTCTGGTTTCTGCCCCGACTCCACACCTGAAACACCATCAGTTTACTCAACACTACACGGATACACACGGCTATACACTCAACACCACACGGCTATACACTCAACACCACACAGATACACACAGCTATACACTCAACACCACACGGATACACACAGCTATACACTCAACACCACACGGATACACACGGCTATACACTCAACACCACACAGATACACACAGCTATACACTCAACACCACACGGATACACACTCAACACCACACGGATACACACAGCTATACACTCAACACCACACGGATACACACTCAACACCACACGGATACACACTCAACACCACACGGATACACACAGCTATACACTCAACACCACACGGATACACACTCAACACCACACGGATACACACGGGTATACACTCAACACCACACGGATACACACGGCTATACACTCAACACCACACGGATACACACGGCTATACACTCAACACCACACGGATACACACAGCTATACACTCAACACCACACGGATACACACTCAACACCACACGGATACACACGGCTATACACTCAACACCACACGGATACACATGGCTATACACTCAACACCACACGGATACACACGACTATACACTCAACACCACACGGATACACACGGCTATACACTCAACACCACACGGATACACACAGCTATACACTCAACACCACACGGATACACACGACTATACACTCAACACCACACGGATACACACGGCTATACACTCAACACCACACGGATACACACGACTATACACTCAACACCACACGGATACACACGACTATACACTCAACACCACACGGATACACACGGCTATACACTCAACACCACACGGATACACACGACTATACACTCAACACCACACGGATACACACAGCTATACACTCAACACCACACGAATACACACTCAACACCACACGGATACACATGGCTATACACTCAACACCACACGGATACACACTCAACACCACACGGATACACACGACTATACACTCAACACCACACGGATACACACGACTATACACTCAACACCACACGGATACACACGGCTATACACTCAACACCACACGGATACACACTCAACACCACACGGATACACACAGCTATACACTCAACACCACACGGATACACACGGCTATACACTCAACACCACACAGATACACACGGCTATACACTCAACACCACACGGATACACACAACTATACACTCAACACCACACGGATACACACGGCTATACACTCAACACCACACGGATACACACGACTATACACTCAACACCACACGGATACACACAGCTATACACTCAACACCACACGAATACACACTCAACACCACACGGATACACATGGCTATACACTCAACACCACACGGATACACACGGCTATACACTCAACACCACACGGATACACACGGCTATACACTCAACACCACACGGATACACACGACTATACACTCAACACCACACGGCTATACACTCAACACCACACGGATACACACGACTATACACTCAACACCACACGGATACACACAGCTATACACTCAACACCACACGGATACACACTCAACACCACACGGATACACACAGCTATACACTCAACACCACACGGATACACACGGCTATACACTCAACACCACACGGATACACACGGCTATACACTCAACACCACACGGATACACACAGCCCTAATTAACAAACTCAAAACACCACCCCCACGGATACACAAAAGAAAAAAAAATAAGGAGAAAAAAAAAAGAAAAAAAAAACGGAGAAACAAGGAAGCAGAAAAAGAAAAAAAAAAAAGGAGAGAAAACGAAAAAAAAAAAAGAGAGGAGAGAGGAGAAAGAGAAAGAGAAAAAAAAAAAACAAAAAAACCGTAGTGGAGCCAGAGAGTAGAAACGAAATAAGACGAAGAGAAAAAAAAAAAAAAAAAAAGAGATAGCGAGATCAAGACGCAAAGGGAGCAAAAAAAAAAGAGGAGAGCGAGAAAGAGACCAGGCGAAAAAAAAAAAAGAGAGAATGAGAAAGAGACAATAGAACAACAAAAAGCGAAACCGCGCGCAGCGCGCGAGAAGCAAACACAAGCACTCGCTCGCACACAAAAACACACAAACCCAACACCCCACACGGCGCGCGGAGGCCCGGCGCGCGCACAAACACACAAACAAATACACACACAACGCGCGCGCTCTGTCACAAACAACACGGCGCGCTCTCATCTCTCTCTCTCTCTCTGCATCTCTACACACCACATACACAACACACACACCACCTCTCTCCCTCTCCCGGTCAGTCAATCCACAACACACAACCCACCTTCCATCTCATCTCCTGAGTAGAGAGAGAAAAGATTAAAAAAAAGAGAGAGAGAGAAAAAAAAAAAAAAAAAGACTAGGGGATCAGAGGAGAGAGAGAAATGAGAAATAGAAAAAAAAGAGCAGGAGGAAGTAGAAAGCGACATGCGCACAAACAAGAACGCGCGCGAGAGCGCGAGGAGAGAAAACAAACACGAGAGAGGGAGGAACAAACACAAGGACACACACACACATCGGGGTCGCGCGCGCGCGCCCGCGCGCGCACACACACCACACACAACACACCCGCGTGGAGCGCGCGCCACACACACACGCGCGAGCGCGGCGCGCGGGCGGCGCGCGCGGCACACAAACACGAAAAACAAAACGGGAAATAGTAAAGGAGGGGGGCACCACCACACACACACACGCACGCGGCGAGCTCGCTCTGCGCGCTGCTCTCGCACACACACACACGCGCCTAGCGAGCACAACACACACACTCTCCGCGAGTCTCGCGCTCGTCTCGCGCTCGCACAAACACAACAAAACCACACACTTCTCCCTCTCCCGGTCCACACAACACACACACACAATCACTCTCTGAGAGAGAGAGAAAAAAAAACAAAAAAGAGAGAAGAAGAAAGAGAGAAAAAAAAAGAGAGTAGAAGAGAGAAAGAGCGAAAAAAAAAATAAAAAAAAGAGCGCGTGCGAGCAAGAGACGCACAAAAAAAGCGCGCGGCGCGCGCCCGCGCGCACAACACAGCAGCGCGCGAGCGGCCATGGCGCGCAAAAACACGCGCGCGAGCGCGCGCGCCGCGCGCACACACACGCGCGCGCGCGCGCGCGCGCGCCCGTGCGCGCACACACCACGCGCGCGCGCAGCGCGCGCCCGCGCGACACCACACGCGCCCGCGCCGGGCACAAACCACACACACAACACACCCACACGCGCGGCGCGCGCGCCGCGCGCAGCGCGCCCCGCGAGCACACGAACGCAAACGGGCGCGCGCGGCGCGCCGAGCGCACACACACACACGGCGGCGGCCGGGGGGCGCCCAAATAAAGGTAGAGAAAAAAAACCAATCATCAAAAGAGAGTAAGATGAGAAGAGAAAAAGATAAGAAGAAAAAAAAGAGTAGCAGAAAAAAGAGCAGAAAAAAAAGGAGAAAAGGAAAGAGAAAAAAAAAACAGACAAAAAAAAAAAAAAAAAATAGATAGAAAGTAAGAAAAAAAAAAACAAAGTATGAGAGAAGAGCAAGAAAAGAGACGAAAAAAAAAAGATAGGAGAGCAAAAACAGAACAGAGACAAACAAATAAAGAGAGAGTAGAAAGATATAGATAAAAACACAAAAAAAAAGAGAGAATGAGAAAGATAAAAAAAATCAAAAAAAAAAGAGAGAGAAAAAGAGGAAAAAAAAAAATCAGGAGAGCAAACAAGAGAGAAAAAAAAAAAAGAGAGAGAGAAAGAGAGACAAAAAAAGCAAGGACGAGAAGCAAAAGAAAGAAGATAAAAAAAAAAATAGAGAGAGCCAGAGAACGAAAGAGAGAAAAAAAAAGAAGAAGACGATAAAGAGAAAGAGATAAAAAAAAAGTAGAGTGAGAGAGAGATACAAGAGAGAGAAAAAAAAATAGAATAGAGTAAGAGGAGATAAAGAGAGAAAAAAAAATATGAGAGATATAGAATATAGAAATGACGAGAAAAAAAAAAAGAGAGATAGAGAGAGAAAGAGATAAAAAAAAAAGAGAGCACAAGAGAGAGGAAGATAAAAAAAAAAATAGAGAGACGAGAGAGAAAGGAGAGAGAAAAAAGAAAATAGAGGGAGGAAGAGCGAAAAGTAAAGAAAGATAGAAAAAAAAAAAAGATATATATATGATATAAAATATACAGAAAAAAAGATAACGAGGAGATGATAGAAGGAAGAAAAAGGAAAAAAAAAAATATAGATAGAGAGATAAATATAGAAAAAAAATATATAAGAGATATAAAATATATATAAAAAAAAAAGAAGATGAGATATCTGATAAAGAAGCAGGAAAAAAAAATATATAGAGAGAGAAAAGAGATAAAAAAAAAAGATGATATAGAGAGGAAAGAGATAAAAAAAAATGATATAGATATATATAAATAGATAAAAAAAAATATAGAGGGAGAGATAAATAGATGAAAAAAAAAGAGAAGCAAGATATGAGTAAATATGATAAAAAAAAATATACATATATATCATAAATAGATAAAAACACACACACTCTCTCTCTCTTCTTCCCTCTTGTAAACACACGTTCGCTCTCTCTCTCTCCCTCTCTCACACTACCTAATTTCTTCTGTCTTCGACTCTCTACTTCCCTAACGCCAAACACACACTCTCTCTCTCTCTCCCCCTTCACGAATCACACCCCCAACTCGTCACTCGCCTCTCTCACACACAACTTCTGCTCTCTCTCGACCCCTCTCACACACACCTCTCTCTCTCTCTTCTCCCTCTCTCAACACACCACTCTCTCTCCCTCTCTACCTTCTCACACCACACTCTATCTCCTCTCCCCTCTCCACACACACTCTCTCTCACTCTCTCCCTCTTACACACCACACTCTTCTCTCTCTCCCTCCTCCAACACACACTCTCTCTCTCTCCTCTTCACACCTCAAGTTCTCCACACTGTACTCTCAGTCTCATGCTTCTCACAACACACTTCTCTCTCTCACACACACCACCTCATCTCTCTCTCTACCCTCTCATCTCACACACACTTCCTCTCTCTCCCGTCTTGTCTCCCACACACTCTCTCTATCTCTCTCTCCCCTCTCTCTCACACACACACACTCTCTCCCTTCTCTCCCTTCCACACAATAACCACATTCTCTCCTCTCTCTCCCTCCTCTCAACCACAAGCGAACTTACATAGTTCTCCTCTGTACTTCAGGTACAACACACCAGATCGCCCGCTCGACTCACACACACTCTCTCACACTCCTCGACTCTATCCACACACTCAACTCGTACTCTCTCACTCACACTCCTTTACTCTCCCACATCACACACACTCTCTACTCTCCCACCCACACACTCTTGACTCATCTCCACGCACACACACACCCTTCACTCTCCCCTATCTCACCCACCACTCTCTACGCTCCAGCTCTCATCACACACACTCTTCTCATCTCACACTACATCACACACCACTCTCTCTCCTCACTCTTCTAGCACACAACACGCCTCTACTCTCCCACTCTAACACACACCACGCTTTACTCTCATCACTCACCACACACATCCTATTCTCTCGCCAGCTCACACACTCACTCTCTCCACTCACCTCTCTACTCTCGCACACACACACTCTCTCTCTCTCTCTAGCCCTCTCCACACACGCACACACAACTCTCTACTCTCACTCGCTCCACACACACACTCTCTCACTCTTCCTCTCCACACACACACGACATCTCTCACACTATCACACACCACAACATACACACTTTCTACCACAGACTCTCACACCTCTTCTCTCCACACACTCTCACTCATACTCTCCCACATCACCCACACACACGCTCTCTCTCTACTCTATCCATCTCACCACACACTCTACTCTGTCTCCTCTCCTCTCCACACACACCTCTACTCTCCTCTCTCACACACACACACACACTCTCTCTCTCTACCATCTCACACACACACACACTCTCTACTCTCTCTCACACACACACACTCCTCTCCCTCTCTCACACCCACACTACTACTCCCTCTACACACACCACACCACTACACACACACACACTCCTCTCTATCTCACACACACACACTCTTTACTCTCTCACACACACACTCCTCTTCTCTCTCTCCACACACACACTCTCTACTCTCTCTCACACACACACACTCTACTCCCTCCACACACTCTCATCTCCTCTCTCTCACACACACACACTACCTCTCTCCCTCACACACACACTCCTTTACTCTCCCTCACACACACACACTCCTTTACTCTCCCTCACACACACACTCCTTTACTCTCCCTCACACACACACACTCCTTTACTCTCCCACACACACACTCCTTTACTCTCCCACACACACACACTCCTTTACTCTCCCACACACACACACACTCCTTTACTCTCCCACACACACACACACTCCTTTACTCTCCCTCACACACACACTCCTTTACTCTCCCTCACACACACACTCCTTTACTCTCCCTCACACACACACTCCTTTACTCTCCCACACACACACACACTCCTTTACTCTCCCACACACACACACACTCCTTTACTCTCCCACACACACACACTCCTTTACTCTCCCACACACACACACTCCTTTACTCTCCCACACACACACACTCCTTTACTCTCCCTCACACACACACACTCCTTTACTCTCCCTCACACACACACACACTCCTTTACTCTCCCTCACACACACACACACTCTCTACCTCTCTCTCACACACACACACACACTCTCTACCTCTCTCTCACACACACACACACTCTCTACCTCTCTCTCTCACACACACACACTCTCTACCTCTCTCTCTCACACACACACACACTCTCTACCTCTCTCTCTCACACACACACACACTCTCTACCTCTCTCTCTCACACACACACACACTCTCTACCTCTCTCTCTCACACACACACACACTCTCTACCTCTCTCTCTCACACACACACACTCTCTACCTCTCTCTCACACACACACACACTCTCTACCTCTCTCTCACACACACACACACACACACACTCTCTACCTCTCTCTCTCACACACACACACACACACACACACACACACACACACACACACACACACTCTACCTCTCTCTCTCTCTCTCCCACACACGCACACTCACACTCTCTCTATCTCTCCCACACACGCACACTCTCTCCCTCCCTCATTCCTGCACGACCTGTGAGGCTAGCATTAGCATTAGCATGTTTGACAGATCTCACTCTTGACCAATCACAGACAAGTACACACAACTGCACGCGGACTGAAGGATAAAGTGAACTATTAAACATCCTGTAGCGTTTTTACAGACACACATCATTACACTGACATCTGATATAAATGACATTCAATTTTTACCTGATAAAAGAATCGCATACAAAAATCCTGCTGGTATCAAAACCATGTGTAAGCGCGTCATGCTTTTACTCATTCAACCTTCCCTGGGAGCCGGTCGCAGGAATGTGACGTCAGCAGCACCCAGCATTGCGTTCTATAAACAAGTGTTAATTACAGCACCAACACTGTTTTCTGTCACTGAACATCATCTACAGCACCAACACTGTGTGTTCTGTCACTGAACATCATCTACAGCACCAACACTGTGTTCTGTCACTGAACATCATCTACAGCACCAACACTGTGTGTTCTGTCACTGAACATCATCTACAACACCAACACTGTCACTAAACATCATCTACAACACCAACACTGTGTGTTCTGTCACTGAACATCATCTACAACACCAACACTGTGTGTTCTGTCACTGAACATCATCTACAGCGCCAACACTGTGTTCTGTCACTGAACATCATCTACAACACCAACACTGTGTGTTCTGTCACTGAACATCATCTACAGCACCAACACTGTGTTCTGTCACTGAACATCATCTACAGCACCAACACTGTGTGTTCTGTCACTGAACATCATCTACAGCACCAACACTGTCACTAAACATCATCTACAACACCAACACTGTGTGTTCTGTCACTGAACATCATCTACAGCGCCAACACTGTGTTCTGTCACTGAACATCATCTACAACACCAACACTGTGTGTTCTGTCACTGAACATCATCTACAGCACCAACACTGTGTGTTCTGTCACTGAACATCATCTACAGCACCAACACTGTGTTCTGTCACTGAACATCATCTACAACACCAACACTGTGTGTTCTGTCACTGAACATCATCTACAGCACCAACACTGTCACTAAACATCATCTACAACACCAACACTGTGTGTTCTGTCACTGAACATCATCTACAACACCAACACTGTGTGTTCTGTCACTGAACATCATCTACAACACCAACACTGTGTGTTCTGTCACTGAACATTATCTACAACACCAACACTGTCACTAAACATCATCTACAACACCAACACTGTGTGTTCTGTCACTGAACATCATCTACAGCACCAACACTGTGTGTTCTGTCACTGAACATCATCTACAACACCAACACTGTGTGTTCTGTCACTGAACATCATCTACAACACCAACACTGTGTGTTCTGTCACTGAACATTATCTACAACACCAACACTGTCACTGAACATTATCTACAACACCATTGTTGGGTTTTACATTTCAATTTCTATATTTCATTGACTTCTCTTGTAGGTCTTTATATATTCAGCCTGTCGACTCCCTGATTGTTTATATTGTTGTATATCGTTGATATCTTCACTGCTAATAGTTCATTGTCCTTTTTTCCATGAGGAATTTTCTGTGCATTAATTAATATATACTTTAATAATATACTTTAAAGTGAAACGATGAAAGATGCTTCTGATTTTACTGTGAATTTGCAGGCAGTCACTAATCTGTGAACATGATGGTGTTAAATCAGTAAACATGATACACCGTGTGCAGATTTTTCCCAGATGTGTACAGAATGTTTAACACTAACATCATGGACATTTAATTCTAAGCTTAATGACATTATGCTACATAAAAATAGGCAGAAAAGACAGTGAAGGTTCACATTGTTGTCATTATTGCTGTAGTATATAATGCATGATGCAGGAAAAAAAAAACAGCTAAGTTATGAAAGCTGTTATGAAATAAGTTTCATCATTCCAAAGCTCTCATAACTGTAGAGGTTTTGGCGCATGCGCAGATGCTGCGACCTAAAACTGAGGCTGTAAGTGAATAAAGGAGGTTTATTGTATAGTTTTAAATGTATTTATAGTAGAATGATTAACACCTTATTGCCACTTAACAAACACAACATTATATGGTGTTGACATATAAAGCGTGTACACAAATACATTATTACTTCCTGATCCATTAAGTTAGTTATTTTAATCCGAACACAAAGGTCAATTATTTCTTGATAATAAAACAATTCTAAATAATAGTTTACGACGATAAACTATCGATTATCACAGTTCACATGTTTTATTTTTAACAGTCAGATTCTTAGAAACATCATGTTGTTCCTGGAAGCTCCACAAGCTCGGGGTTTTGTAACCGACATTTCTCTGACCAATAGGAGCGCGTGTTTGTCGTCACGTGACCGTGTGTTTTTATGTAACACGCTGGCACGCGCAATTAAGGTTCTCCTTATAGCAGTGTGTGTTTTAGCTCCGTGACGTTTAACACGACTTTTGTAGGAGAACCTTAATTTATGTCGTCTTCTTTATTAACTAGTAGAGAAATAAAGGGGAAAAGATGTCGATCCGAGAGCCGGAGCAGAACTGTGTGTCCTCAGGGGACGGAGGCGGCTTCTTCATCCCGTCCGACAACGAGGGGGACTGGGCTGAGGACCGGCACCGGGGGGACCACCGGGACTCCAGCCGCCTCACCGGGGCGCTGGGCTGCTTGTTCATGCCGTCCGACACCGACAGGGACTCGGACAGGGACCGGGACTCCCGTCGCCTCACCGGGGCGCTGGGCGGCTTGTTCAGAGCCGTGAGGTGTGAGTCCGAGCCCGTGAGACCCGAACACATCAGCACGTTAGTGGGAATCATCGTGCACAGTTTTAGACAGAGGGACCGCTGTGTTACACACCGCGAGCAGGACGGAGAACTGGACTGTCCCGGATGTAGCCGCTTCATGGCGGAACCGGTCACTGCGGCGTGCGGACACTCGTATTGTAGGAGCTGCTTACAGCAAACATCTCTGTCTAAGTGTAAAACGTGCCGTGAGGAGCTCGGGGACAAACACGTGCTGCGTGTTAACGTGCTGCTGTGTGGACTTTTACACAAATGGTTTCCGGATGAAGTCCAGAAGAGCAGGAGGATGTGTGAGGTGCAGGAGCTGCTGAGGAGTAAACAGCTCACACAGGCGGCTACGTTAGCATCACAGCTACTACAGTCCGGTACGGTGTTATTACACCATGTCTATCGGTACACACACCATACACACGGTACACACACCATACACACGGTACACACACCATACACACGGTACACACACTCATGTGGCACTATAAACACGGCTCATTCAGCACACTTTCTTTGTTATACTTTTATAGAGCGTGTTGAGGAATGAAGCCTGGTCGGCACTGCGCATGCGCTCTATGCCATCCGTTACAAAATACAAAAGCCCACCGCGCATGCGCGAAGCTAAAAGTTGCATAAGGCTCTTCGTGACGCGGTGTTCGGTTTTATAACGTGAAGCGCGCGCGCGCGTGTGTGTGTGTTTGTGTGTGTGTGTGTGTTCACCACACGGAGACTTAAAGTTTATAAACAGTGTAAAAATTGACCAACTGTCAGTGGTGCTGTCACTCAAACACAGGCCACGCCCACAGGCGCGAGTACATAACCTTACATTTACAGGCCACGCCCACAGGCGAGAGTACGTAACTTTACATCCACAGGCCACGCCCACATCCAGAGTGACTTACAGTTTACACACACGGGCCTTGCTCAGGGACCCAGCGGTGCTCCAACTGGTTCATGGTCATTTTCAGAGAGAGAACTTTAACTCTCACTTTTCATACCAGGCAAAAATAAATGGCATCTGTACAGAATGAAAGAGCTTATTAATAAAAGGTAAGACAAACATTTACAACTGTCTCTCTTTCTCTTTCCCAGACCCCAGTAATGTCAGACTGCGAGTGTGTCGTGCTGAAGTGTATCGTTGTTTGCAGCTCTATCATCATGCTCTGGAAGACCTGGACATGTGTGTGAGCGTCGCTCCGTCCGTCGAGGTGAGAGAGCGACAGAGTACACTTTACATTTACACATAATTATCACATCAACTGTCTCACCTCTCTCTCTCTCTCTCTCTCTCTCTCTCTCTCTCTGTGTGTCTCCCTCTCTCTGCCCCCCCCTCCCCCTAAGGTGGTGTTCTGTAAAGCTAAGCTGTTGAAGGAAATGGGTCGAGTGGACGAGTCTGTAAAACTTTGCCTTCAGTGTCTCTGTTTGGATCAGGACTTCCAGGAAGCCAGACAGGAAGTGGAAAACGTACGTAAAACATATAATAAAATCTTCACGTGGTGAATTGCTGAATTCTGATTGGTCTGCCATGTTTATCTTCTCTGTAGATCCTGTGTGATCTCCTGGTTCCAACGTGTGAGAGTGTGCAGGTGAGTCTGAAACAAACACACACACACACACACGCACACACACTTAACATTTTATAGGGTGTGATATTAGCATGTAATAGTATGTTGACATTTAGTGTTCTTTTTGTCCCTCAGAAGCTCGAGGAGTGTTCCGAGCCCTCGGGTCTAACCCGAGCTCAGTCTTTACGGGTTCACATGGTGGGTGGAGCCAGAGGGGAAGGACTGAAGAGGGTTAGCTCCGCCCCTCAGTTGGGGGAAAAGAGTGCAATGCTGAAGAGGAAACTGTCAGGATTGGAGGTGGGGTCTGAAGTGGTGGGAAACAGTGACACCAAACATAAAAAACATGGAGGTCAGTTGTATTAACACTTCAAAACACACACACACACACACACACACACACACACACACACACACACACACACATGTAACAGTAATATTATTTTAAATTTAAATTTTGTAATACATGAGCTAAAAAAAATCAGCTAACAACAACTGTAGCTTTGTTTGATATTGTTTGTTTTTCTTTTTTAAAAATTGCTTAGATATTTGTTTAATATCTCCCCCCTCTCTCCCTCTTTCTGTGTCCTCCCCCCCTCTTTCTGTCTCTCCCCCCTCTTTCTGTGTGTGTCTCTCTCTCTTTCTCTCTCTCTGTGTCTCTCTCTCTCTCTGTGTCTCTCTCCCTCCCTCTCACACACTCTCTCCCCCCCCTCTCCCCCACTCTCTCCCCCCCCCTCTCCCCCACTCTCTCTTTCTGTCTCTCTCTCCCTCTCTCTCCCCCACACTCTCTCTCTGTCTCTCTCTCCCTCCCTCTCACACTCACACTCTCTCTCTGTGTCGCTCTCTGTCTCTCACTCTCTCTCCCCCACTCTCTGTCTGTCTCTCTCTCCCTCCCTCTCACACTCACACTCTCTCTCTGTCTCTCTCTCTCTCTCTCTCTCTCTCCCTGTCTCCGCCTGTCTCTCTCTCTCTCTCTCCCCCACTCTCTGTCTCTGTCTCTCTCTCTCTCTCTCTCTCTCTCTCTCTCTCTCTCTCTCTCTCTCTCTCTCTCTCTGTAGTGGGCACTGCAGCATCAGTGTGTAGTGATGAAGATAAACTCCACCTCAGTGTACCGAGAGATCTGCTTGACCCCAGTGACTTTGAGTGCTCACTGTGCATGAGGTACTGGACCTGTTACAGTCATCAGATAACTCAGATAAATAACTAGCCACTGCTAAGCTTCAGCTGCTCTCTCTCTCTCTCTCTCTCTCTATCACACACTCTACACACTCTCTCTCTCTCTCTCTCTCGATCACACACTCTACACACTCTCTCTCTCTCTCACACACACACTCTACTCTCTCTCTCTATCACACACTCTACACACTCTCTCTCTCTCTGTTTTGTAGACTGTTCTATGAGCCGGTGACGACGCCGTGTGGACATTCCTTCTGTAAGAACTGCCTGCAAAGGAGTTTAGATCACAGCCCTCAGTGTCCCCTGTGTAAAGAGAGCCTCAGGCTGGTGAGACGCATCTAAATGTACTGAGTGCACAGTGAGGTGATGCTAACTGCTCTCATGTTCTGCTATTATGATGTCATCGGCCAGCATTTAGAATTCAGATCCAACATAATTCATCAATGTGGAGCAAATTTCACACATTCAGAGGGCATGAATTAATTTGTAAATATATTTCACGAAGGTAATAAACATGTCACTGTCAGTTCATTTCTATAGCACGACTACACACAACACCAGTTGACCAGTTTGCTTTACACAGGAAACACAAACACACAATACAGTACAATACTCACACAACACACTGTGTTTGCAGTACTTGGCCTCTCGGAGGTTCTCCATCACAAGTGTGCTTGATGACATGATTAAACGTTACCTGTCTGAGGAGCATGCTGGGAGACAGAAGATCCACAATGATGAAACCAAAGAGCTCTCAGAGTAAGCAGCACCTCACACACACACACACCTTCATCTTCTCTGCTCTAACTCTCTCTCTCTCTCTCTCTCAGTTTAGAGAATAATGTACCTATCTTCGTGTGTACGATGGCGTACCCCACGGTCCCCTGCCCGCTGCACGTGTTCGAGCCTCGGTACCGCCTCATGATCCGCCGCTGCATGGAGACAGGAACTCGCCAGTTTGGCATGTGCATCAGCGACACACACAAAGGGTGTGTGTTTGTTTTATTAGGGCCTGTTTATTTCTGCTGACACTTTTTATTTATTCCTAAGAGAAAGTGTGTGTGTGTGTGTGTGTTGTGTGTGTGTGAATAATGCCTGAATAATGTGTGTGTTTTCAGGTTTGCAGATTTTGGCTGCATGCTGCACATCCGTAATGTGCACTTTCTCCCAGACGGACGCTCGGTGGTCGACACGTTTGGGGGGAAACGGTTCCATGTAATTACACGCAGCATGAGGGACGGCTACTACATCGCTAACATCGAGTACCTGCAGGACCAGAGAGTGAGCACACACTCACTCACTCGCTCGCTCACTGTCGCTCGCTCACTCACTCGCTTGCTGTCGCTCACTCGCTCACTCGCTTGCTGTCGCTCACTCGCTGTCGCTCGCTGTCGCTCACTCGCTGTCGCTCACTCGCTGTCGCTCACTCGCTGTCGCTCGCTGTCGCTCGCTCGCTGTCGCTCGCTGTCGCTCACTCGCTGTCGCTCGCTGTCGCTCACTCGCTGTCGCTCGCTGTCGCTCACTCGCTGTCGCTCGCTGTCGCTCACTCGCTGTCGCTCGCTGTCGCTCACTCGCTGTCGCTCGCTGTCGCTCGCTCGCTGTCGCTCGCTGTCGCTCACTGTCACTCACTCGCTGTCGCTCACTCGCTCGCTGTCGCTCGCTCTCTGTCGCTCGCTGTCGCTCACTCTCTGTCGCTCGCTGTCGCTCGCTCTCTGTCGCTCGCTGTCGCTCGCTCGCTGTCGCTCGCTGTCGCTCGCTCACTGTCGCTCGCTGTCGCTCGCTCACTGTCGCTCGCTGTCGCTCACTCACTGTCGCTCGCTGTCGCTCACTCACTCACTCGTTCGCTGTCGCTCACTCACTCGTTCACTGTCGCTCACTCACTCGTTCACTGTCGCTCGCTCACTCGCTCACTGTCGCTCACTCGCTCACTGTCGCTCACTCGCTCACTGTCGCTCACTCACTGTCGCTCGCTGTCGCTCACTCACTGTCGCTCGCTGTCGCTCACTCACTGTCGCTCGCTGTCGCTCACTCACTGTCGCTCGCTGTCGCTCACTCACTGTCGCTCGCTGTCGCTCACTCACTGTCGCTCGCTGTCGCTCACTCACTGTCGCTCGCTGTCGCTCACTCACTCGTTCGCTGTCGCTCACTCACTCGTTCGCTGTCGCTCACTCACTCGTTCGCTGTCGCTCACTCACTCGTTCGCTCTCGCTCACTCACTCGTTCGCTGTCGCTCACTCGCTCACTGTCGCTCACTCGCTCACTCGCTCACTGTCGCTCACTCACTGTCGCTTACTGTCGCTCACTGTCTAGAGAGATATTGATTGAGACCTGTAGCTTGTAACTGAGCTTCTGATATATTGTGTGTGTGTGTGTGTGTGTGTGTGTGTGTGTTAGGTGGAGGGAAAGGAAGAGCTGCAGCTGCAGGATCTCTACGATCAGGTGTATAATCAGGCAGGTGTGTGGTTCCACAGTCTGGAGAACCGATTCAGGAACCAAATACTGCAGCACTTTGGGCCGATGCCTGAGAAAGAGATGGATATACAGGTAACACACACATGCTACAGCTCACTGTCAATACTATCTTTTATGTCATTTAAAAAATTATTTTTTAGAAACAAATGAGTGCAAAAAATTTATCGTGATTTGAATCAGAACATCAGAGAAGATGAATGAAGGTGTCCTGGAGGCCTGAGGCTCTTGGTTTAGATCTTGTGCTGTCCTTCATTCAGGAGTTTGTGACCGTATTAAAAAGTCCTTTTGATACATCCATGTGACCTCCATATAACTCTAACAATACAACTCGTACTGTTTATAAACCCATACAGACACAAACTCAACGTCACACACACACACACACACACACACACACACACACAGTATTTGTCAGACTCCCAGCAGTTTCAGCCCCTTATGTACACTGAACTTAAACACAAGAGGCTGAAGAGAGCTGAGACAGTTCACACGCTCCTTCTCTGAAAGTGTTCTTCACTTCTTAGTTCGTGACTGCTGACCCCTAGTGGATGAAGTTGGCATATTCGTGCAGTTACTGAAAGTGTGTGTGTGTGGGGGGGGGGTAGTCACAGAGATTTACTGACGGGATTTCACTGTACATCTGGAGCTCTCTCTCTCTCTCTTGTTTTCTAAAATAAATCTACCTGTACGACTGTTTTGTCCTCCGTAGTAGGCTTTTTTTTTTTTTTTTTGGAAAGAGGGCGTTTTTCCAAGACCTCCAGAATTTAGTGAATGCCCGTACTGTCCTTATAAAGGCACTGCATTTTACCTGTTACTTGGTGTTGTGTGTTCCAGTGGGTGACTAATCTCTCTCTCTCTTTCTCTCTCTCTCTGTCTCTCTGTGTGTCTCTGTGTGTGTCTCTATCTCTGTCTCTGTGTGTCTGTCTCTCTCTCCTTCTCTGTCTCTGTGTCTCTCTGTGTGCGTGTGTGTCTCTCTCTGTCTCTCTCTCTGTGTCTTTTTGTCTCTCTCTGTCTCTCTCTCTCTCTCCCTCCAGTCCAGCCCTAATGGTCCAGCTTGTTGTTGGTGGTTATTAGCAGTTCTCCCAGTGGATCCTCGTTATCAGCTCTCGGTCCTATCCATGACGACACTCAGAGAACGTCTGGTTAAGATCCAGCACATCCTTGCGTACTTGCAGAACACTCAACATGAGCAGAACACACAGTGAGACACAGTGTGTGTTTCCTTCTGCCCTGATGCAGTGGTAACATTGTGTGATCTAATATTAGCACAAGACAGTATTCTCACACACACACTCACACACACACACACACGCACAAATACTGTGAGCGTATGTACTGAATGAAGCAAATCCCAAATGCTGATTTTTATTTTTTTTTTGTCTTATTTGTAATCAAACAAAAGTGAGTTTAGCTTTAAACCTTAAAACTCTGAGAAATAAAAGTCAGACTGAATTAGATGGAGATACAGAAACATGTCCGAGCCTGAACGCGACCATAACCTCGTCACCAACACCAGTTCTAAGGAGCACACCATCTGCTCTAGAATTATTGGCACCCTTGGTGGGATTCTAAAACAATTAGACTTTAGCTAATCTACCTGAAGTATAGTGGACTAGAGATCTTGCACCTGAGTGTTCGTGACAATGACTATATAAGGTGACCCCCCCCCCCCCACACACACACACACACACACACAATTCTTCTACATGAGGAAGATGTAACTACAGTGCCAATACATCTGGAGCCGAGTGTGTGGTCAGGTATGAAGTAGTGTTAGTTCATCAGGTTTACTGCGACATGCTAACAACAACAACAACAACAAAAATAATCATCTAATTAAAACTCCAGAACTGTATTTATCACTACAGCTCACAACAACCTCCTGGATGTGTGCTGATCACATCTTTAGTGTTAATGTGTGGGACATGAACACACATTAACACAAACTTCATGTCCTGAGATTAGCACCTTGTAGACTCACTAAGAGTGTTTGGCGGTTTCTATACTGTACGAATGCAGTTACAGAGACTTCATTTCACGGACGCATTTTATCTGCTGGTATACCGGTCAGGTCTGATCTCTCTCTCTCTGTCTCTCTCTCTCCGAGTCATCGTCATCATCATCACCTTTCATACCACAGAAGAAACACTGAGCTAACAGCAGTGCGATCTCGAACATCAACATGACCCAGGTTCATAAAATAAAAATAAAAACTTCAGCCTTAATTTTAGAAGAAGAATCGAACAGCACGTGAACACTGAATCAGTCATTTTACTGTCCAGTTAAACACCACATACAAACTGCCTTACTACAGGCCCAGAGCCTTCCCGATAAAGCTGGAAGCGTCTGATCTGTAATCAGTGTGTTAGTATAAATCCTGAGCTTCACTTCCACCGGTTTCATGTTTGTGCTCTAATCTCTTTGGCACGTACGAGTCCGAGCTCAGAGCTCATGTGCCGATCATCAGTTCTCCAGCACACAGTCTGACCTGAACACAGCAAGGCACCGAAATGCACAGACACCACAAAGGGTTAAAGGGAGAGAGTACAGAAGTCTTCCAAGCCTTATAGAGCAGTGGGGGCGAGTGAGGCACACTGGGGTAACACTGGGGTAACAGACCCTTACACAACACTTCAGTTTATTTGTCTGAATAAATCCTAAAAATAAAAAAAAACCCACAAGGAAATTTAGAGTGTTGGTAAATCGAAACGTCCCACATTTTCTGGTCATGCTATATATTTACTTATGTTTATTTAATTACATCTTTCATTTAATAAAATTACAATTAAATTATTTTTTTAAATGTGTTAAATAATAGTTAACAATTGTAATTATCAGTTGTAACATTCTTAATTGTTAACTACGTGTATTATCATCTAAGATCTTTGCCGTAAAATACGAACACTGGTAGTAAACGTGGTCCGTCAATCGCGTACAACGTGACCGAACGATTTTGTAGCCGAAACGTCATCTAGTTACGTTGCGATGAGAGCCACGTGTCCGTGTGTGTCTGCTCAGAGGACAGACTTCCACATCCAACTCTTCTCATCTCGTGGTGTTTGTTAGTGTTCTCATTCGTACGTGAGAGGGACGTGAAAAAAATCCACGACAAACAAACAGCCGGAACCAAACGAGAAGCTCCGCTTTGGTCGTTCTGGATGTTCGTGTTGTTCCGAGTGGAAGTTTGTGGTGATGAGATGAGAGCAGGAGAGGAAGACTGTTGTGCTGAAGAAGAGTTTGCGTATTTTCCACACCGTGCAGATGCACTAACACTTTTTGCCTTATTAAAACCATTTAGCATTTTTCCCTGTGTAATAACTGTTTGGTTTTATTTGCTCTCTGTATGTGTACAGTTTAACTAATCAATGACTTTTTTTTGTTCATTTTTACAGAATCGTTTTTTTTTTTTTGAATATTTATGTTAATTTTAATTTAAAATAAAACTAAAAAATATTCTTAGTCCCATTGCGTCAATAAGGCACAACTGACCTCGTTCAGCAGGGGGCGCTACACACACACACACACACACACACACACACACACACACACACACACGAAGAGCATTCAGACATTTCAGTGTACGTTATGGTTTTAAATAGTATTCATAGTAATTAATAATAAAAAAGACAATTTAAAAAAGAAAACAATTTTTAAAAACATTTAATTTTACTTTATTTAAAATGCCACATTTGTATAATTCTGTACACTGATTTGAAATCAATGCAAATAGTGCTCTTATATTTATAATAATTTTACATATAACATGAATATATTAAATGTTTTAAAAAGAAAATATTTAATAATGAGGTGAATTTCATGCTGAAACTTCGCTGAAACTGCAGAAGGATCTCACCGAGCTGAGAGCATCATCACGAACTCTAAAGCACAAAACAAAAACAGACAGATACCTTACATTACTATATATATATAAATACACTGCTCAAGAACAGAAGAGAAAACTTAAATCTCGATGTACGTAATATTCGATTTGAAAACCTTTATTTATAGACATAATTCTTTAAGAACAATGAATGTGAGACCGGTCGATAAAACCCAATTCATCAACCCCAGCAAGGTTGGACTCAAAATCTCACTGAAAACCAACTGATATTTAAATAATGTTTGGGCCTGCTCCTGGTCCTGGTGAGATGGAGGATGTTGAGCTGGAGATCTCCTCCCAGACCTGGATCAGGGCTTGAGCACCTGGACAGCTTGGGGTACTACTGAGCAGCTTTGATACTCCATAATGTACCAGAGGTTCTCAGCTGATTCGGGTCTGCAGGAACACGAGGGCCGGTCAATAGCATAAATGCCTTCATCATCATGGCTCAGGAGGACCCCAGGGCCCACTGCACCAGTGTAAGTTCTGACAACGGCTCTGAGGTTCTCATCCTGGTACCTAACACATGGAGGTCTGTGTGACCCTCCTCCACAGGCCATCACTGACCTACCACCAAACCAGTCATGTTGGATGATGTTGCAGGCAGCATAACGTTCCCCACGGCATCTCCAGACATCACACAGACCTCCGTCACGTGTGCTCAGTGTGAACCTCCATTCATCATGAAGATAACAGGGCACCGGTGATGGACCTGCCAGTCCTGGTGTTCTCTGGTAAATACCACTCGAACCTGCACAGTGTGGGTTGCTATGAGATTCATCCTGTTTATTCTGCAAGTCTCATGTCCGAGGGTGTAAATAATGTGAATGTGACATTGTAAACACCAGCTTTCGGCTTCATATTTACAGCCACTAGTCATCTGTACTGAACATTTTTATTTCTCAGGGTTCTTTAGAACAACACGAGCATGCTGCTGGATTCTGGATGTCTTTCAACTCCACAACAATAACATGAGCAACTAGAGAATAAATACGATGCAGATGCTCATTAAAGACATCAGAAAGATATCAGTTCAATTAGTCCAAGTTAAAATGAAGCTAGTCAGATTTAATATTCATGAGAATCCAAATTAGTTCACACACACTGAGAACTTGATTAGTTTAATATTAGCTATACACCTGTGTGATGTTAGCTATACATGTGTGTGATGTTAGCTATACACCTGTGTGTGATGTTAGCTATACACCTGTGTGTG
Organism: Tachysurus fulvidraco; assembly: GCF_022655615.1. NCBI lineage: Eukaryota > Metazoa > Chordata > Actinopteri > Siluriformes > Bagridae > Tachysurus > Tachysurus fulvidraco. The sequence continues at coordinate 928,385 of NC_062531.1, forward strand.
ATGTTAGCTATACACCTGTGTGATGTTAGCTATACACCTGTGTGATGTTAGCTATACATGTGTGTGATGTTAGCTATACACCTGTGTGATGTTAGCTATACACGTGTGTGATGTTAGCTATACACGTGTGTGATGTTAGCTATACACCTGTGTGATGTTAGCTATACACCTGTGTGATGTTAGCTATACATGTGTGTGATGTTAGCTATACACCTGTGTGTGATGTTAGCTATACATGTGTGTGATGTTAGCTATACACCTGTGTGTGATGTTAGCTATACATGTGTGTGATGTTAGCTATACACCTGTGTGTGATGTTAGCTATACACGTGTGTGTGATGTTAGCTATACACCTGTGTGTGATGTTAGCTATACATGTGTGTGATGTTAGCTATACATGTGTGTGATGTTAGCTATACATGTGTGTGATGTTAGCTATACATGTGTGTGTGATGTTAGCTATACATGTGTGTGTGATGTTAGCTATACACCTGTGTGTGATGTTAGCTATACACATGCAAGCATTTACGCATTTTCATGATCTCTGTTTAGTAAGTGCGTGAGATTAGCAGTATTTATAAAATGCTGTCAGTTAAGCGATCTTGTTTGGGTCCTCCTGAACAGATCTGATGCTACAGATGCATCGTCTAGGTAACAAGCCTGACAGCAGCTCAGGACAAATCTACAATCAATCCAAAATCCATGGCCTGATTGATCTCAGATGACCTCAACACCTTCCCTGTGATTTCTAATCACTGTTGCTCACCATCAAAGTCCACAGTTCCGTCTCCATTGAGGTCGATGTCAGACAGGATCTCCTCCAGCTCCCCTTTCTTCAGCTTCTCACCCAGCAGTGTCTTCATCGACTCCTTCAGCTCCTCATAGCTGATCCTTCCATCTCCATTACAGTCAAACTGAGAGAGAGAGAGAGAGAGAGAGAGAGAGAGAGAGAGAGAGAATATTAGGAATATTGAACTATCTACACTCAGGATGTGTGTTTAAATCAAGCGCTCCTCATTAGAGCTAGAATGTGGTTCGATATCAGTGAGATTTATCTTCAGTATCAGAGCCATGCTTAGGGTGGATCCCGAGTCCGTCTCTGGAACACCGGGATCAGAACAGGGATAATTCTGGATGAAATTCCAGACCCTTGCACTGCTTCAGTTCTGATCCAAACCAATTCCAGGCAGTGATCAAAAGATGATAGTCTTTTACAGTCCTAATTTTTACTACAAGCATCTCAGTCAGAAGAAACTCCACTAACAAAAGAAAACGTACACCTTAAGATCACCAACAGGAAAAGATGGTACTCTGAGATTTGACTAGCATTCAGAATCATCTTACAGTTGACAGTTAAGTAATACAAAGAAGTTTCATCATCAACTAAAATCCATATCTGAATTTGAATTTGGCGAGCCAGCCAGGAGCAACATAGAGCCTGAGGATATGAGCTCCTCTCATGCGCTGCTCTTTGTGCTATGATAGTGTCTACACTGGAATGTCAGACTTTACAGCTGCTAATGAAGCAAAAGGATTCTCACCTGTTTGAAAGCACAGTGCAGCTCCCGCATGCCCACCATGTGAGCCGTCTCCATCAGCATCCTCGGACCCATGAGCTCACAGAAATCATCGAAATCTACATGACCGCCCCCTATGCGTGCATACACACACACACACACACACACACACACACACACACACACACACACACACACACACACACACACACTTGTTTCTTAAAGCCTAAAAGCTCACACACACTATGTGTGTAATGTATTTTATTTATTTATTTATTTTTTCACATAAAGCTTTAAGTTACAATAAGCTACATGATGAAATCATTCTATTATGATCTTCATATAGTGATCTGATAGCTATGTCAATAACAGAGGAAAGAAACAGTTCATCTTGTTGATAATCTTATTAAACACACACACACACACACACACACACACACACACACACACACACACACACATTTCATCTTGATCTGCTGGATGATCTCGATCAGCTCCATCTCTGTGGGCATGTACCCCATCGTCCTCATGCAGTCTGCTACATCTTTATAGTGCAGATATCCGTCCTGATCGTAATCGAACTCCTTAAAGGCTAGCTGCAGCTCTACACAACACACACACACACACACACACACACACACACACACACACACACACACACACACACACACACACACACACACTCTAAGAGTTTTGGTCTACAATTGGTCTTTAAACATCAAATAATTTCAGATTATACAGATTATTATCTGTAATAAACATTGTGTGTGTGTGTGTGTGTGTGTGTGTGTGTGTGTGTGTGTGTGTGTGTGTGTGTGTGTGAAACAGTAAAATACTGCGTGACATGGTGGTGTGATGAGGTGGAGTTACTGTTTTACACCATGAAGTTGTGTTTCTATAACAGCAGATTGTGTCTCTGTTCTCTCAGCCCTAAACACTCGTCCCTCTGCAGTCTCTCTTTATTCTCTCTCACAGTTAATAAGAGAAAAATCTCAGCTTGTCATGTTAGTGAGAAACTGTAAAGAAGTGTAAAGTCCTCTGTCCTGAAGATGTGGAGAACTTCCAGCTTCACCTCTGACTGTTCCACAGCACTGACACTGGACACTCCTTCACCACATCACACACGTTTTTAAACTCTGTTTATTATCAGTAGAGTTTGTGCTGTTCACGTCCCTGTTGCATTAGAGCGAGAGAATTAATACGAACCTGTTCTGTTGTCCCAGCTGCTGTTCTAGAGAATTAATTACCTTCTGACCAATCAGAGTGCAGGACTGAGCAGCACTGTGCTGTTCATATTTTAAGCTTTTTTTTTTTTTTTTTTAATAAAGCTTTTGGCTTCTCTTCACATCCCTGCTGCTGTCAGCCAATAAAAAAAACACTGTCACCAACTTACACTCACCATCCAGCTCCTCTGGCATCAGCTTTCTATCCTGTCATGAGAGAAAGAGAGAGAGAGAGAGAGAGAGAGAGAGAGAGAGAGAGAGAGAGAGAGAGAGAGAGAGAGAAATGACTCAAACAGGAACTAAATATGGAAATCATTAGAATCCCAGGAGATGTGGCCCATAAATATTCACTATTTACCACCATTCACTATCTCACACACACACACACACACACACACACACACACACACACACACACACACACACACACACACACACACACACTGCACAGTAGCTCAGCACAAATATTTTGTTCTTTGTTTTTATTTAGAAACGCTAAAGAAGCTCCGGAGGCGATAAATATAGTGAGAAAGAGACAGGGAATTTATCAGAGAGGAAAAAGTGAAAATATTCAGAGACACAAAACAGATGACACACACACACACACACACACACACACACACACACACACACACACACACACACACACACACACACACAGATTGTCTAATTGGATAACACCATGTCATGCTTCGTTGTCCCTGACGTCAGTACAAACACATGCTGTGACTAACATGATGAAATAGCAAGACTTTCCACAGCGTGCACACACACACACACACACACACACACACACACACACACACACACACACACACACACACACACACGCATACGCACACGTACACACACACACCATCACAATACCACCACATGCCACTTCTCTCTAATCCCCACTTCCCCTCTCCATCCTGTGTAGCTCCTCCCCTTTTTCTCCCAGTGTAGTGTGTTTCTCTTCAGCACAGCTTTATGTGCGTCCTGATTGGTTGACGTGAGAGGTGTGTACACTTGTGTATCCTGAAGCCTTTTTTGGAGGTTTAAATAAGACTTTCATTTCAGTATCGATGCATTTATTCTATTCTATATTTCTGAACTTTCGCAACTTCAACTGATTATTTCATTCATTCATTCATCTTCTACCGCTTATCCGAACTTCTCGGGTCACGAGGAGCCTGTGCCTATCTCAGGCGTCATCGGGCATCGAGGCAGGATACACCCTGGACGGAGTGCCAACCCATCACAGGGCACACACACACTCTCATTCACACACACACTCACACACTCACACACTACGGACAATTTACCAGAGATGCCAATCAACCTACCATGCATGTCTTTGGACCGGGGGAGGAAACCGGAGTACCCGGAGGAAACCCCCGAGGCACGGGGAGAACATGCAAACTCCACACACACAAGGCGGAGGTGGGAATCGAACCCCCGACCCTGGAGGTGTGAGGCGAACGTGCTAACCGCTAAGACACCATGACCCCCCCAACTGAATATTTAATTGATTATATATTTTATTTATATACAGTAATTAAAGATAAACGAATTGTTGTGTTTGTTAGCTAACTAATGTGGTGTTGTAGAGTATTAGCTAATGTTGTAGTCAAAGATAAACTTGTGTGTTACAGACAAAATGACCTGCCCAACATCACCGAGACCTTAAAACTAAACAACACGATGAGTGACTTCGCAGTAACTGGAATATTTTGTCTCTGTCTTTCTGCAATAAAAAAAAATTCTTTTTGTCTTTTTAATAAAATTTGTTATTGTCTCTGATGTTGAGACTGATGTTGACACTGATGTTGAGACACTGATGTTGACACTGATGTTGAGACACTGATGTTGAGACACTGATGTTGACACTGATGTTGAGACACTGATGTTGACACTGATGTTGAGACACTGATTTTGAGACACTGATGTTGACACTGATGTTGAGACACTGATGTTGAGACACTGATGTTGACACTGATGTTGAGACACTGATGTTGACACACTGATGTTGAGACACTGATGTTGACACTGATGTTGAGACACTGATGTTGAGACACTGATGTTGACACTGATGTTGAGACACTGATGTTGAGACACTGATGTTGACACTGATGTTGACACTGATGTTGACACTGATGTTGAGACACTGATGTTGAGACACTGATGTTGACACTGATGTTGAGACACTGATGTTGACACTGATGTTGACACTGATGTTGACACTGATGTTGAGACACTGATGTTGACACTGATGTTGAGACACTGATGTTGAGACTGATGTTGAGACACTGATGTTGACACTGATGTTGACACTGATGTTGAGACACTGATGTTGACACTGATGTTGACACTGATGTTGAGACACTGATGTTGAGACACTGATGTTGACACTGATGTTGAGACACTGATGTTGACACTGATGTTGAGACACTGATGTTGACACTGATGTTGACACTGATGTTGACACTGATGTTGAGACACTGATGTTGAGACACTGATGTTGACACTGATGTTGAGACACTGATGTTGACACTGATGTTGAGACACTGATGTTGACACTGATGTTGAGACACTGATGTTGACACTGATGTTGAGACACTGATGTTGAGACACTGATGTTGACACTGATGTTGAGACACTGATGTTGACACTGATGTTGATACTGATGTTGACACTGATGTTGAGACACTGATGTTGAGACACTGATGTTGACACTGATGTTGACACTGATGTTGAGACACTGATGTTGACACTGATGTTGACACTGATGTTGAGACACTGATGTTGACACTGATGTTGACACTGATGTTGATACTGATGTTGACACTGATGTTGAGACACTGATGTTGAGACACTGATGTTGACACTGATGTTGACACTGATGTTGAGACACTGATGTTGACACTGATGTTGACACTGATGTTGAGACACTGATGTTGACACTGATGTTGACACTGATGTTGAGACACTGATGTTGACACTGATGTTGACACTGATGTTGACACTGATGTTGACACTGATGTTGAGACACTGATGTTGACACTGATGTTGAGACACTGATGTTGACACTGATGTTGATACTGATGTTGAGACACTGATGTTGACACTGATGTTGAGACACTGATGTTGACACTGATGTTGAGACACTGATGTTGACACTGATGTTGAGACACTGATGTTGAGACACTGATGTTGACACTGATGTTGAGACACTGATGTTGACACTGATGTTGACACTGATGTTGAGACACTGATGTTGACACTGATGTTGACACTGATGTTGACACTGATGTTGACACTGATGTTGAGACACTGATGTTGAGACACTGATGTTGACACTGATGTTGAGACACTGATGTTGACACTGATGTTGAGACACTGATGTTGACACGGATGTTGAGACACTGATGTTGACACTGATGTTAATAGATTTGTCATCGTTGTCTTTTTTTGTAAACTGTCATCCAAATCATTTGTGCTCAAATGGTCAGAGGGAAAAACTCAAAGTAGAGCAACAGATGGATTACATTCAGAAACTGTACACACACACACACACACACACACACACACACACACACACACACACACACACACACACACACACACACACACCAGTTTTCATTACTTCATGTCATTATTTTGTGTTTCAGACTCACGCTGGATGTGTGAAGAGACTGACAGTGATTCATCATCATAGTTATTAATACGCTTGTAATCGTCTTATCTTTCAGCCTTGCGGATAGGAAGCAGAGTGTTTAGATGTCACTCACTCACACACACACACACACACACACACACACACACACACACACACACACACACACACACACACACACACACACACACACACACACACATATTTGTCTTTTCTAACAGCAGTCACAGAAATATTGTGTAACTGTATTTAAAGTTCAGGGCCGAGCCATTAGTTCTTTAGTTGATATGAAGTTGTGTTAACCACAAGTCCGATTTTATTAAAGTTACACAAATTAACACAATAATTGGTGTGAAATCGATCATTTAGTTATATGATTTGGGTTGTGTGTTAAGCTTAGCTTTATGCTAGCATCTGTAAGATTAGCAAAACGTCTAAGCTTTGGGTCACGGTACTTAACCCAGAATGACCCTGGATATGACCCTGAGTTCACATTAACACTCGGATGAAATTAGCATAATGTGGGTGTTAACATTAGCATAATGTGGGTGTGTTGAGATGATAACCAACATCTTCCAAACTTCCTACTATGTTGAGTAAGTGGCATTTTAACCAGTTCCTTTCATAGCGCACATTAATTAACAGATCCCGGAAATAAGATCGTGAATTTATGTGCTTTTGTTAGAAGGATGCAGTCTGTGGAAGAAGGTGACGAACATTACGGTGTGGATTCATCTACAGGCTGTGAAGAAGTAACACAAGTTCACCAACGTTTCAGTTCTGCGTCCTGAGATGCGTCGTGCACAAATTAAACCGCCCGCTAAATATTAAAACACGGTACACACTGATGGTCTAGTTATGCCCCTTTTCCACCGGGGCAGTTCGAGTGCAGGTTCGGAGCCTAATTTAGAACCAGTTCTTTCTGTTTCGACCGCCAAAGCACCGGCTCCGGAACCAGGAAAAGCCGCACGTACACATTTTATTCGCCGCGTTTGGGTGTTAATGTAGGTTCACAAAGCCATGAGCATTAACAGTAAAGCAACATTCACCATTGTTGTTGTTGTGTTTGTCGCTGCTGCGCTAACGTCGCTGGGACACGTGACACGTATACAGTGACGTCACACTCGGCTCTGTGATGCTCTCTAACCGGTGGAAAGGCAAACCGGTTCTTAGAAGGTTCTCCAGTGGAACCAACTCTGAACCAGCACTAGCTCTGAACCAGCACCCGATACTTTCCGGTGGAAAAGAGGCACTAGTGAGGTAATGCAGCTCTGACAGGACTGTAAAGGTGGCTCTCATTGTTCATATCCAAACTCTATGTTCTTTCTACACCTCTGTAGTGACCTGCAGCCGTACCTGTCCGAACAGCGTGTTCAGGAAGGACGTGTACGCCGTGACGGAGCTCTGGCTGATTTTTCTTTTCTGATTTCCAGCTTTGGGGTCTTTAGTGCTGCTTTTCAAACTCGAGCGTAATGGAGGATCTGATGAGGAACCGGAGGAGGAACTGAGGACAGAGAAAGTGTTTGCTCTCACATTTAGACTTTAAATAAAGGTGTAATTTAACACTTCAGCCTTCATGAGCTCAACATAGTTTGATTTTGAAACGACTTACTTTTGACTGGTGGATGATTTACTCCTCTGAGACATGCTGAAGAAAATAAATTCACATATTATTCCTTGCGAGATGTTATTCGTTACACAGAGCTAGAGCTAGAATGCTTTGTGTTACACAATCATGATAGATTTAGATCAGGAATTTAAAAAGTTTTTGACATTATAAGGCATTTTAGCTACAAAATTGATAAAGTATACAATGACTATACAGCGTGACACTACTGTACTATGTCACTGTACTATGTTACTGTATTATGTTACTGTACTACACAAAAGAACACTACACAACACAACACAACACTACTATACTCTGCCACTACACTACATAACACTACACAACACTACACAACACTACACTACACAACACAACACAACACTACTATACTATACTATACTATACTACACTACAATACACTACACAACACAACACTACACAACACAACACAACACTACTATACTATACTATACTATACTATACTACACTACAATACACTACACAACACTACACTACACAACACAACACAACACTACTATACTATACTATACTATACTACACTACAATACACTACACAACACAACACTACACAACACAACACTACACAACACAACACTACACAACACTACACAACACAACACTACACTACACAACACTACACAACACTACAATACTATGCCACTACACAACACTACACAACACTACACTACATAACACTACACAACACTATACTATACTACACTACAATACACTACACAACACAACACTACACTACAATACACTACACAACACAACACTACACAACAATACACAACACTACACAACACTACACTACACAACACTACACGACACTACTATACTATGCCACTACACAACACAACACTACACAACACTACACAACTATACTATACTATAAACACTTTCCCACACGAACAGTAATGACTAAATCTGCCCATTTGTAGTGACTTTACAGACACCGAGTGACAGAAGTCTGCTATAATGAGTTATAATGACTAATGGTAGCTGATAATGAGTAATAATGGCTTTCTAACTTTAATTAGCTTTTGAAACTATTTTCCTTTTTTTAAGTAACAGGACGATATTAATGCCCCACACATGCTTCCTGTCACCTCTTTTAATGAGACGACTGCATTCTCAGAAGTCTCTACTGATTAAACAGAGACCAGCGTCGCCGCCAGTCAGAACGGCCACCAGAAACAATCTCCATCCCTAACAGCATTAATTAGAATAACGTATTAGAGGAGACAGAAGCTAATTACAAATCTAACCCTACTGTAAGAGGAAGGAGGCTCCAGCGTGATGTATGTTTGTTCTGCTACATTTAACATGGCTGCCTTAAAGCCAACAGTGTGACTGTGCCTTGATTGACACGTGCACTTCAAATGTACAGCACATACTATAGAAATGAAAGAAATAGATTGTGATGGAAAGTTTTTGGAGA
>NC_062531.1:942850-945350 GCF_022655615.1 Tachysurus fulvidraco
TCACCGCTGTGAACGCTGGAAGTGAGGTGTGTTTCTTTTAGGCGTTTCAGCAATAAATAAAAGAACATGCACATGCTCTTTATAAAATATCATCTCATCAGCAAAATAAAAAATAAACTAGCCCAGTTTTGCTCCATGGACCGAACTGAGCTGCGAGTCCTGAGAGATTACAGCAGCGAGATTGCTTGTTTTCTTCCTTTTGTGCTCTTTGACAGAATTACAGAAAAGTCCAGATTGTAATAAAATTCACCGTATCAGCAGGTCTGCATCGGTGTCGTAAGCACCAGCAGGAGCGACGAAGTGAAAAAACTCATTTTACCCAACAAAAGAGTTGCATTTCATCTGTTATTAAAGCTCTGTGTTCAGTGGCGGTGTTAATGAGGGACGCTGCTATCAAAGCACTGATCAGTGTTTCATTTCCTTTAAATATCCCCAGTGTACAGATTACTGACTCCATCAAGCCCACATTATATTTCTGTCAGATTGAATGTGTTGTTCATCCATGAATCCAACTGGCTTCCTCATCAGTGTGTGCGCTCTTACAACATAGCATCACTCTGCACACCACCCAGTGCTTCAGTGTCACCTGATTTACGAAACTGGAACTTCATCAGAATTAATCTTTGATTAATAAATTGCCATCCTTTGTTACCATTAAAACAATCTCTTCATGTCTTATGTGTAACAGAGACTCTTAGAAACATGAGATGTGGATAATTATTATAAAAAAGTACATTTATATATTATACATATTAGGGGTGGGCGATAAAACGATAACGATATGTATCGCGATAGACACGTGATCGATATCAATAAAAAATGTGCTCGATAAAACGTTCAATATTTTTGTTCTTCGTCGGAAGAAAACGGAAGTCGCGAAGCAAGTTTGGTTGCATTAACAAAGGCACTCGCTCTCTGGTAACCTAGCAACATAAGGAGTGACACACTAACAGCCAATTATGTAACAGTATCGCCATATCGTCGTCTCCTGCTGGCCTGCTGGATTCCTCTTCAGTAACCGTGACTGATGAGCAGAAAATGAGCCGCAGCGAGCGAGAGAATTGTATATAAAAGAGGAAAAATCAGCTCGACAGTATGGCAGTTTTTTGGATATTATAATTCTGACCGTAGTCACCAGAAGAACTTGCACTACATTCTCAGGTTTCTCTGTTTATATTTAACACTTTGCACTATTTTATTACACTTTATTAAGCATTTATTACATTTTATTTCACCTTACATGTTAAGAGATAATAGTTAAGTGTTCATTGTGACATTAGACTCATGTTTACATTATAATTATTGGAGGTTTCCTGGTTGGTGACGTTTCTGTCTTAATAACTGAGGGGATTCTGATCAGACGAAGGTTACGTTTAAAATTAAAAGGTTTAAATCTAATAGATTTTTCTCCTGGTCCTTATTTTAAATGGGTCATAAACGATATCAGTAATTATTGATATCGACCGATATGAAGCACTGATATCGTGATACGGTTTTCAGCCGTATCGCCCAGCCCTAATACATATGATGAACAGGGTGCAGATGAATGTTTACTGGAATTTGATTGTGTGCTTTAACTCTCTTTATTTGAATATTTTGTCTTCTGATCAGGTAGGATTCTGACGTTTGTGTACTATCTGCTAAGCTCACTTTTTTAAATTTTGTTATATTCTACACCGATTCCCGCCTCCGCCTCGTGTGTGTGGAGTTTGCATGTTCTCCCTGTGCCTCGGGGGTTTCCTCCGGGTACTCCGGTTTCCTCCCCCGGTCCAAAGACATGCATGGTAGGTTGATTGGCATCTCTGGAAAATTGTCCGTAGTGTGTGAGTGTGTGAGTGTGTGTGTGTGTGTGTGTGTGTCCTGTGATGGGTTGGCACTCCTTCCAGGGTGTATCCTGCCTCGATGCCCGATGACGCCTGAGATAGGCACAGGCTCCCCGTGACCCGAGAAGTTCGGATAAGCGGTAGAAAATGAATGAATGAATATATTCTACACCGTTGTTGAGCTTATAGTGTTGGTCTTTGCTTAGTTGTTCTCTCAGCTGATTAATCAGGACTAGTTTCAGTCTCAGTTAAGGTGTGAATTGTGGACAGGGTTAAATTGAAGGTTCTCCGCTACAGACACTAGGTTTGTAAATATCCCTAAAGTATCCTGGTGTAATTATCCCTAAAACCTCTAACACATTCTATGTAAGTGTCTAGAACTGTGAGGATATATTCTATACACCGCATCTTAAATCTCACTCTTGGTTGATTGCAGATGTGTTCGCCAAACCCATCTCTTTAGTCACTTGTTAATGTCGCAGACGCTGTCGTCTACAGAGCGGAGGTCACATTTCCGGTAACCTCATCTACCCTCCTCTGTTGTGTGAGACTCAAAAAGTGGGCTCTGGAATTGTCAGTCTGCCATAAGGAAAGCTGATTTTATCTCGGCTTTAGCTTCCCAATACTTTTCTGGCACCAAATAAGACCTGGATATCCGCACAGAACACTCCTACACC
>NC_062531.1:965350-972850 GCF_022655615.1 Tachysurus fulvidraco
CCACATTCCACACATTTGGACTGATGCACACGTCATGTGTTACACACTGTTACACACTCAGTCGGGTAAATAGACAAGATATGAAAACGCCTTGCAAAATGACTGTTATTATTATTACTACTGCCTGGAAATTAACCTCCATAGAATTTGGCAGACATAAATCGTAATTTATACAGCTGAGGGTTAAGGGATCTTGGGATTTGAACTCACACCCTTCTAATCAGTAGAATAAGGACGTGAGGACGTGATGGTCCAGCACTGGGATCTTGATCAGAAGGTCAGGGTTCGAGTCCACAAGCTGATGAGACATCAACGTTGGGTCCTTGAGCACGGTCCTTACCTCACCTGCTTCAGGGGTGTCGTCCCTGTGTGCTGACCCCATAACCTGGGATATGTGAAAAAGGGGTCAGTGGTGGCGCAACTGGTTAAGGCTCTGGGTTGTTGATCGGAGGATCAGGGGCTGCCACTGCCCTTGAGCAAGGCCCTCAACCCTCCCTGCTCCAGGGGCGCTGTATCATCATAGCTGCCCCTGCACTCCGACCCCAACCTCCTCAGTTCTTCTAAACATGGCACTTACATAACATTCTTGCTTGCCTGTAAACGATCAATGTTAAAAATGATTTGCAGTTCAAATGGTATTCAGATTAAACTACGGACCGGTCAGCGTTTCTCAGGATCGACACACAACCCGTGCACGACACATCGTAAGACTTTTCTTTCTCTTTCTTTACACAGGCCAATAAATTGCGTACGAAGACCCTGAAGAATACACTCAATCCAGTTTGGAACGAGACCCTGATATATCATGGCATCACCGCTGCTGACATGACGACAAAAACTCTCAGGTACGAACTCCACTGTTCATAGTGACACTAGAACTAGTCCCAGAACTGTAGTCTTACTTTGGTAGCAGAGCAACAGTCTGCAACCAGGTGCCTGTACTGTAGTCTATGTTCAGGTGCATCTGACAATCCTACTCGAGACCCAAAGCTGCTCTGCTCACTTGAGGACAAACGTTATAGTCATTGCATGTCCACAAGATTTGTAGTCCATACTAGATCTCAGGAGCCTCTCAAAAATTAAAGCACAAACCCAGGATCCCGAGTCAGAGTCACTTGAGTACAAGAACTTGAGCCGTAATTCATACTTAGGTCTATGTAAGGGATCCAGATCTTTGTCGTAAACCCATGCACCAGGAGGAACCGAGGGCTCAAAGCACCATCTGTAACACTATTTAATTTTGGGGGGATGTCTGGCTGTTGCCTTTCCAGTTCACCTGTTGTCACGTTTATTTTCACCATAGTACACTTGCTGTACACTTAAGTGTGAGAATCCACTATAATCGGCTGAAGTACTGTAGTACTGGCTGTAGTTCGCAATAAAGTACAACATTTGGAAGAAAGAACTTTGGTCCAACAGAGGAACAGAAACTTTGCTCCATGTATCTGGTAACAAAGCTCGGGAACTTGCACTTGAGGAAACAAAGTTTGTTATAATAGCACTAAATAATAAGTCCACACTTAGCGGTTAGCACGTTCGCCTCACACCTCCAGGGTCGGGGGTTCGATTCCCACCTCCGCCTTGTGTGTGTGGAGTTTGCATGTTCTCCCCGTGCCTCGGGGGTTTCCTCCGGGTACTCCGGTTTCCTCCCCCGGTCCAAAGACATGCATGGTAGGTTGATTGGCATCTCTGGAAAATTGTCCGTTGTGTGTGTGTGTGTGAATGAGAGTGTGTGTGTGCCATGTGATGGGTTGGCACTCCGTCCAGGGTGTATCCTGCCTCGATGCCCGATGACGCCTGAGATAGGCACAGGCTCCCCGTGACCCGAGAAGTTCGGATAAGCGGTAGAAGATGAATGAATGAATGAATGAATGAATGAATGAGTCCACACTCAAGTACCAGAGCTATGGATTACATTTGAGTGCTAGAGATGTGGTCCAGACTTAAGTAGTTGATCTGCAGAGTAATAAATAAGTTCCCAATAAGGTACAAATGCTTTTCTGTGCTGCTAGCATGCTTAATGTGTGAACCTTAAATCCCACAAGGAGACTTGCTAATGGTCTTCTACTTTTGTGTGTGTGTGTGTGTGTGTGTGTGTGTGTGTGTGTGTGTGTGTGTGTGTGTGTGTGTGTGTGTGTGTGTGTGTGTGTGTCCATGGGTGTCAAAACCGAATGAGAAGAGTGTAGTAAGGAAGACAGATAAGAAGATAAATGGGATGAAGTAGGAACGAGGGAGTTTGGAGAGGGGGATATTGAACAGGACCATTTGCTGACACAGTTGGATACAAACCTCCGGTGATGAAACAGACTCACACACTTGGGTCTGTCCTGCAGTGTGAGGACATGTTGAGACACACAGAGTGAAAGACACAGGAAGATGGAGAAAGTAGCTCTCCCTAGGAGACTAAAGAACTGGAGAGCTGGAGGGGAAAGAGATTATTGAGAAGGCGTGTTTGTGTGTGTAGAGAATAAGATGGACCATGAGTGTGTGTGTGTGTACAGAACGAGATGGACCATGAGTGTGTGTGTAGAGAACAAGATGGACCATGAGTGTGTGTAGAGAATAAGATGGACCATGAGTGTGTGTGTGTGTAGAGAATAAGATGGACCATGAGTGTGTGTGTGTGTAGAGAACAAGATGGACCATGAGTGTGTGTGTAGAGAACAAGATGGACCATGAGTGTGTGTAGAGAATAAGATGGACCATGAGTGTGTGTAGAGAACGAGATGGACCATGAGTGTGTGTAGAGAATAAGATGGACCATGAGTGTGTGTGTAGAGAACGAGATGGACCATGAGTGTGTGTAGAGAACAAGATGGACCATGAGTGTGTGTAGAGAATAAGATGGACCATGAGTGTGTGTAGAGAATACGATGGACCATGAGTGTGTGTAGAGAATAAGATGGACCATGAGTGTGTGTAGAGAATACGATGGACCATGAGTGTGTGTAGAGAATAAGATGGACCATGAGTGTGTGTAGAGAACAAGATGGACCATGAGTGTGTGTAGAGAATAAGATGGACCATGAGTGTGTGTAGAGAATAAGATGGACCATGAGTGTGTGTGTAGAGAATAAGATGGACCATGAGTGTGTGTGTAGAGAACAAGATGGACCATGAGTGTGTGTGTAGAGAACGAGATGGACCATGAGTGTGTGTGTAGAGAATAAGATGGACCATGAGTGTGTGTAGAGAACAAGAACGTATGGCATTCTGCTATAATTTCTATGGCCTTGTTAAACTCTCTTCCCAATGTTTTTATTCAGAATCTGATTGGAACACAGCCGAGAACATTTTTTCGCCTGAGTTAGCAAGAAAAAAGTGAAAGTTAGCACCTTTAACAGACCAGAGATGTTCCACGTATGTGTGACAGATTGTGATGAATAACTGTGTGCTGCTGATCCTCAGAATATTCTCTCTACTGCCATTTATAAAGTAAAACTCCTTAATCATGCACGGCCCGAGATAAAGCGCTGGTCATGTGGGTTTCTCTCGAAGAGGTTTTCTCTCGACATCTTATTCAAAGTTGAGCAAAAATAAATGTTTACAAAACCCCACATTCCTGAGGTTGTGTGTTCCAGGGGGTCTCTATGGATATCTGGGATATTTCACATAATGTTTTATTTCAGTAGCTTTCTACCTTTGCCTTAGGGTCTGCTTCAGGGAACAGTTAATACACACTGTGGTGAACACCACCGGGGGTTGGGGGGTAGTGGGGTGGGGTGGGGGGCTTTCCTCTCTATTTGATGGAGTTTTTGGACAGTTGTGTCAATTTCTAATCAGTCCTCAATGTTCCTGAGCCACAATGTCCTTTAAAATGGTGATTAAAAAGGAGAGAGTTCAGTTTCCCCAATAACCAATTCTACCTTTCTTCTCAACAGCTAATCACTCAACACCACTGCCCCTAATCACTCAACACCACTGCCCCTAATCACTCAACACCACTGCCCCTAATCACTCAACACCACTGCCCCTAATCACTCAACACCACTGCCCCTAATCACTCAACACCACTGCCCCTAATCACTCAACACCACTGCCCCTAATCACTAATCACTCAACACCACTGACCTTAATCACTCAACACAACTGCCCCTAATCACTAATCACTCAACACCACTGACCTTAATCACTCAACACAACTGCCCCTAATCACTAATCACTGGTCACCACTGTCCCTAATCACTAATCACTCAACACCACTGCCCCTAATCACTCAACACCACTGCCCCTAATCACTAATCACTCAACACCACTGCCCCTAATCACTAATCACTCAACACCACTGCCCCTAATCACTAATCACTCAACACCACTGCCCCTAATCACTCAACACCACTGCCCCTAATCACTAATCACTGGTCACCACTGTCCCTAATCACTCAACACCACTGCCCCTAATCACTCAACACCACTGCCCCTAATCACTAATCACTCAACACCACTGCCCCTAATCACTAATCACTAATCACTCAACACCACTGCCCCTAATCACTCAACACCACTGCCCCTAATCACTCAACACCACTGCCCCTAATCACTCAACAGCACTGTCCCTAATCACTAATCACTCAACACCACTGCCCCAATCACTCAACACCACTGCCCTAATCACTAATCACTCAACACCACTGCCCCTAATCACTAATCACTGGTCACCATGGTCACTAATAATAAATCATTAGTCAGTGTTGTTCCCAAAAGCTACTTGGTTCTTTACTTTAATCTGCCTTCACTGTGACACCCAGAATTACAACAGTGTTTCATTCCATTTGCTGTATTTCGTCTGGATCTATTTCCAGACTGCTCACTACCACTGCTTCATGTTGTCTGCTTTATGTCTGCTTCATGTTGTCTGCTTCATGTTGTCTGCTTTATGTCTGCTTCATTTGGTCTGCTTATTTTGTCTACTTTATGGGTGCTTCATTTCTGCTTCATCTTGTCTGCTTCATGTAGTCTGCTTCATGTAGTCTGCTTCATGTAGTCTGCTTCATGTTGTCTGCTTCATGTAGTCTGCTTCATGTAGTCTGCTTCATGTTGTCTGCTTCATGTTGTCTGCTTCATGTAGTCTGCTTCATGTAGTCTGCTTCATGTAGTCTGCTTTACTGTATGTCTGCTTCATGTTGTCTGCTTCATGTAGTCTGCTTTACTGTATGTCTGCTTCATGTTGTCTGCTTCATGTTGTCTGCTTCATGTAGTCTGCTTTACTGTATGTCTGCTTCATGTTGTCTGCTTCATGTAGTCTGCTTTACTGTATGTCTGCTTCATCTTGTCTGCTTCATGTAGTCTGTTTTACTGTATGTCTGCTTCATTATCTCTGCTTCATGTCTGCTTTATGTAGTCTGTTTTACTGTATGTCTGCTTCATGTTGTCTGTTTCATGTTGTCTGCTTTATGTCTGCTTCATTTGGTCTGCTTATTTTGTCTACTTTATGGGTGCTTCATTTCTGCTTCATCTTGTCTGCTTCATGTAGTCTGCTTCATGTAGTCTGCTTCATGTAGTCTGCTTCATGTTGTCTGCTTCATGTAGTCTGCTTCATGTAGTCTGCTTCATGTCTGCTTCATGTAGTCTGCTTCATGTAGTCTGCTTCATGTTGTCTGCTTCATGTTGTCTGCTTTACTGTATGTCTGCTTCATGTTGTCTGCTTCATCTTGTCTGCTTCATGTTGTCTGCTTTACTGTATGTCTGCTTCATGTTGTCTGCTTCATGTCTGCTTCATGTAGTCTGTTTTACTGTATGTCTGCTTCATTATCTCTGCTTCATGTCTGCTTCATGTCTGCTTCATGTAGTCTGCTTCATGTCTGCTTTATGGGTGCTTTCACACCTGCCTTGTTTAGTTCGGTTGAATTGTACCAGAGTTCGATTGCTCCTTTGGTGCGGTTCCTTTGGGCAGGTGAGAATGCAGCAATCGAACTCTGGTGCGCACCAAAAGCGGCCCGAACAAGCGTACCGAGAGCTCCTTGAAGAGGTGGTCTGTACGCTTTCAAACGAACTCTTCATGTCTACTTCATGTCTGCTTCATGTTGTCCGCTTTATGTCTGCTTCATATCCTGCTTCATCTTGTCTACTTCATGTCTGCTTCATGTTGTCCGCTTTATGTCTGCTTCATGTCTGCTTCATGTCCTGCTTCATCTTGTCTACTTCATGTCTGCTTCATGTTGTCCGCTTTATGTTTGCTTCATGTCTGCTTCATCTTGTCTACTTCATGTCTGCTTCATGTTGCCTTTATAGATATTTTTTGGCAGATGCTTTATGTATTGTATTGTAAATACATCAGTAGTTCGTTTGAGGTGATCAGAAATAAGAAAAGTTCTAATCTATTGTTTTCTTTTCTGAAATCTAAGCTGAGTGTCTTCACGAAATCTTCCTGTGAAATGTCTTCACATATCTAGCAGCTTTCTGAGCAAATATGATCTACTTTCCCCTAAAAGAGTGAGCAGCTCTGAGCGGTTGGTGTGTGAACAGGAATAAGAGAGTGTTAATGAACTCCATCGTCACCGTGCGCTATAATAAAACTATTCTGTAATAGCTGTAATAAAAACACACCATGCTCTTACAGTTGACCTTTCTGAACATACTGTAAATGGATTGTGCTGTATGCTTATAATTCTTCATAATTTGTCCTGCTGTCCCACGCAGTAGGAAATGCCGACACCTTGACAGAGCTGCGAGAGAGAGAGAGAGAGAGAGAGAGAGAGAGAGAGAGAGAGAGAGAGAGAGAGAGAGAGATGAATACGGCCACATTTTTAGCCTCAGAGTCTCACACCTCAGCTCACATCATGCTGTTTGTTGATGAGCACACGTGGAAGCCAGAAAGACCTCGGCGAAGCCTCGTGTCCTCAAACGTCCTTAAAAAAGGACGATAGAATGTAAAATGAACGGTTTGGACAAAAGATGGAACAGGTGTAGTTTTACAAGCTGCATTTGTATCTGCAGTGTTGGGTGAAGTGGGAACACTGTGGAGTTTGAGCGAGGACAGAGTGCAGACACGTCGGATCTTTAGGTCTGAGGTTCGCTTCAGTCCGACATCCAATAAACACAAAACTCCTGAATTCACTCAACATTTTCAGATGCTACAAAGGAAGACAATTTTTTTACAGATGTTCTTAGCCTTTGTTCAATTCAATTCCAATTTATTTGTATAGCGCTTTTTACGATGGACATTGTCTCAGCAGCTTTACAGAACATAAACATAGAACAGAAGGTTAATATAAAGAATAATATATAAATTTGTATGTATTTATCCCCAATGAACAAGTCTGAGGTGACTCAGGTGACTGTGGGGAGGAAAAACTCCCTTAGATGGTAAAGGAAGGAACCTTGAGAGGAACCAGACTCAAAGGGGAACCTCATCCTCATCTGGGTGACACTGGGGGTGTGATTATATAACCTCATCCTCATCTGGGTGACACTGGGGGTGTGATTATATATATACAGTCTGATCAATGTTGTAGTGATGTAGAACACCACATGGAGCTCACGTCTCCTCTTTAGTATCGC
>NC_062531.1:985350-990350 GCF_022655615.1 Tachysurus fulvidraco
TAATCCTCCACTGCAGGTCAGCAGTACGCTTCTCTACAGGGGGTTTATACAGGGTCCTGCACCTGTTTCGCACAAGAACGTCTGGGTTCAACATCCCTGGCCACCTTTAGACTTTTTTGTCTTCTTCTTGGACATGTCCTTCAAAAGGTTAGACTGCAGACTCTGCTCTCACTGCAGGGAGAATTCAAAGTCCTGGAAATTCCACATCATTCCTGTCTTGAGTAGTCCTGTCTCTCTGTCCAATGTAAATTTGTAGCTTCTTGGTAGGGCATTGTAGATCTTCCATAGGTTTTGCTGTTAGATGTGAAGATCCCAGTCCTGTCACTGCTTTCAGCTCTACCATTGGTATCCAGCCTCCCTTGCCTAGTCGGTGGCCCAGCTTTGGACAGCACTCTGGATTGTATGAGTGATTTGAAGAAGAGTGGTTCTTCCAGAGTCCATTGCTCTAAATTGTCCATGACTCTTTCTGTTCTTGTCACTGTTGTCCATGTGTGTAACATGGGTCTGTAATAAGGAGTCAGCTTGGATAAGCTCAACTCCTCCAGCTTCATTAAGAACAGCTGTTTGTCGAGTCTGAAGCCACCTACCCTCCTCAGGATGGCACTTACAGTTTTCTCCCACACCACCTCATTGTGGTATAGAAGTCTCTGTGCAGCTTGTATTCGTACGGTACGGATTCTGCTCTTCACATCTACCAGCCCTTGCCCGCCTTCCTGTACCAGAAGGTAAAGTACTGCAGCACTTGGTGGTCCACTATTCTCCTTTGTATGCTTGAGACCAGCTCTTCAGGTGGTTCCATTACACTAGTCCACTAAACCTCCCCCGCCTTTAACCATCATGTACACCTCAGAGTACAGAAGTTGTATGTAAGATATAAAACCTTCTCCAAAGCCAAAGTGCTTCAAAACATTAAAAAGGTTCCCATGGTCTTCTCAAAAGCTTTTTCCTGGTCTAGAGACAGGATTCCCAGTTTATTCTTACTTAGCTGATTAAAATCGATTATGTCCCTTAATAAAAAAAAAGAACATCAAATGCAACAAGAAGTGACAAAGCACCAGTGAGGAATCAACAGGATCAACAACAGGACACTGACAATTAGAGAACAAGGACACTAGGAGACAGAGAGACCCTGGAAAGAGACTTACTGAAGTTTAGAAAAAAATCTGAAGAAGAAAACCTTGGGAGAAGAGAAAGAGTGGACAGCAGGGAAATGAGCAATACTAGAAACAAGGTAGATCATTTATTCATTCATTCATCTTCTACCGCTTATCCGAACTTCTCGGGTCACGGGGAGCCTGTGCCTATCTCAGGCGTCATCGGGCATCGAGGCAGGATACACCCTGGACGGAGTGCCAACCCATCACAGGGCACACACACACTCTCATTCACACACACACTCACACACTACAGACAATTTTCCAGAGATGCCAATCAACCTACCATGCATGTCTTTGGACCGGGGGAGGAAACCGGAGTACCCGGAGGAAACCCCCGAGGCACGGGGAGAACATGCAAACTCCACACACACAAGGCGGAGGTGGGAATCGAACCCCCGACCCTGGAGGTGTGAGGAGAACGTACTAACCACTAAGCCACCGTGTCCCCCGAAGTTGTTTAAATAAAGGCATTATTGTGTGTGTGTGTGTGTGTGTGTGTGTGTGTGTGTGTGTGTGTGTGTGTGTGTGTGTGTGTGTGTCTTTGAACTCACATAGGCTTTGAGTCCTTGTATGTAACTTGTGGCCACATAGTAGTTGCTGCTGTAGAGAGCTGGAACAGACAGTAGCTCCATGGAAAGTGTCGTAAACTGCTGCTGATCTTTAACTTCAAATGTTCCTTTCCATTTACCTACACCACACACACACACACACACACACACACACACACACACACACACACACACACACACACACAGCACACAACACAGCACACAACACAGCACACACAACACACATACATACACACAGCACACACAGCACACACACAACACACATACATACACACAGCACACACAGCACACACACAACATACATACATACACACAGCACACACACACAGCACACACACAACACACATACATACACACAGCACACACAGCACACACACACAGCACACACACAACACACATACATACACACAGCACACACAGCACACACACAACACACATACATACACACAGCACACACAGCACACACACAACATACATACACACAGCACACACACAACACACATACATACACACAGCACACACAGCACACACACAACACACATACATACACACAGCACACACAACACACATACATACACACACACAACACACACACAGCACACACACAACACACACAACACACATACATACACACAGCACACACACACACAACACACACACAGCACACACACAACACACAAACACATACACACGACACACAACACACCACATACACACACATACACATTAATGTTAACATTGAATACATACTAGTCTCTCTCTCTCTCTCTCTCTCTCTCTCTCTCTCTCTCTCTCTCACACACACACACACACACACACACACACACATTCTATAAATTAAGTCCAGTTCAGTTTCATCATTATGGACTAAAACATAAAGAATGTAACACAAGCCAGGATTAAAGGAGACAGTTTACTGATGCAGGACATTGTACAGATGTATGATGTGGACTAAAGTGTCCAGTCCTGAATCTGTCTCTTACTGTACAATGAGTTTGACGTAAAGATGAACACAAGGCCACTGACCGATGAAGTAAACAGCGTTGAGTAAAATAATGTTCACTGATGAATCCAAGGAGTCGACCAGCTCCGTTACTCTGTTCTGGGTTTTGTCTGCAACCCAGGTGTTGATAAGCTTCACGTTCGCCGCGCTGTCATTGGTCAGTTTTTGGGGCACAGAGTCGTAGAATTCCTGTGTTTGGTTGATGAAAGCTTCACGGAGTTTGAGCTCTGAGCAAGAAAGAAGGAAGGAGAATCAAAAGGAGACGAAGAACCAAAAGAACGTCGATGATACGTGTGGATGTGCGTGGTACCTGGATGAAAGAGCATCTGATTGGCTATGAGAAGCGAATCCTTCATCCTGCTGCTCAGCTTCTTCATCTCAGAGTGAACACAGGAGAACTCAGAGGGCAGGAAAAGACCTCGCTCCAGCTCAGCTCTCGTCTCTCCTCGAGTTCCTGAAAGAGAAAATAAAAGAGGGGAAGAGAAGAGGAGAGGTTTATGTGTCGGAATTAAACTAGAACAAAATATGGAAAGTTTTAAAACAGACAAATTACAAACAAAAAGAATAAATCATATCATTTAAAATTACATTAAAAAAGTAAACTAGCAAGAGAGAGAGAGAGAGAGAGAGAGAGAGAGAGAGAGAGAGTGTGTGTGTGTGTGTGTGTGTGTGTGTGTGTGTGTGTGTGTGTGTGTGAGAGAGAGAGAGAGAGAGAGAGAGAGAGAGAGAGTGTGTGTGTGTGTGTGTGTGTGAGAGAGAGAGAGAGAGAGAGAGAGAGAGAGAGAGAGAGAGAGTGTGTGTGTGTGTGAGAGAGAGAGAGAGAGAGAGTGTGTGTGTGTGTGTGTGTGTGTGTGTGTGTGTGTGTGTGTGTGTGTGTGTGTGTGTGTGTGTGTGTGTGTGTGTGTGTGTGTTGTTACCCAGCAGCAGCTGAGACATCACCATGGCGATGCTGATTGGTGAGAACAGCAGGTTCCTTTCAGGTTCCATGGTGTTGATTTTTTTATAGAGATTAAGTGAGAACTCAGTCAGAGATTCACGCAGGATCGCCTCTGATGACTGACTGTCAATATCAGGACACGCCTCCCAAGGCTGGGATTGGTTTAAACAGCGAGGGGGCGGGGCAGCTGCAGAACACACACGAGTGCAATGAGAAGTTACATTAAAGATGATTTTTAATTGTATTTAATTTACAAAGGTACGCTTTAATGTACGCTTTAATGTACGCTTTAATGTACGCTTTAATGTACGCTTTAATGTACGCTTTAATGTACGCTTTAATGTACGCTTTTGCTTCAGTTGAGATAAAAATAGAATATTAATAAAAAAATGTTAAAAATATATAAATATGGAGTGAGTACAATAGTTATAGAATTATTTTATATAATGAATTTAATACTTTATTTTAGTTTATTGTTTTTATTTATTTATTAAATGAGACGTGTTAACTTGTAGAGAGGGATGAAGGGATGGAAAGAGGGATGGAGAGAGGGATGGAGAGAGGGATGGAGGGATGGATTACAGATGGATGGATGGATGGATGGATGGAGAGAGGGATGGATGGATGGATTACAGATGGATGGATGGAGAGAGGGATAGATGGAGGGATGGAGGAATGTACGGCTGGATAGAGGGATGACAGATGGATGGATGGATGGATGGAGGGATGGAGGAATGTACAGCTGGATAGAGGGATGACGGATGGATGGATGGAGGGATGGAGGAATGTACGCTAGATAGAGGGATGACAGATGGATGGATGGATGGATGGATGGATGGATGGAGGGATGGAGGAATGTATGGCTGGATAGAGGGATGACAGATGGATGGATGGAGGGAGGAATGTACGGCTGGATAGAGGGATGACAGATGGATAGATGGAGGGAGGAATGTACGGCTGGATAGAGGGATGACAGATGGATGGATGGAGGGAGGAATGTACGGCTGGATAGAGGGATGACAGATGTATGGATGGAGGGAGGAATGTACGGCTGGATAGAGGGATGACAGATGGATGGATGGACATGGCATAACTTACCATTTACCAGAAGCTCCATTAGCACACTTTCCTTCTCTGAGCCTGTGATGATGTCACACTGGTACAGATCTTCATCGTCCAGCTCCAGACTGTCGATGGTGATGGACCAGTCTGGCTGCTTCAGATCAGAAGCCCAGTAAACTTGCCTGGGTTTGATCTCCTCCACTTTAATGTTTCTCTGGTTTCTCACAACAGGTTTGAGCTCCTTGAGTTCAAAACTATCTCCTGTATCTTTG
>NC_062531.1:995350-997850 GCF_022655615.1 Tachysurus fulvidraco
ATATAAAGACAATGTGTTTTTTCTTTTCTCTTCCCAAGAAGGTGGACTTGGTGGGACAGTGACCCCCCGTGGGACATCCCTTTCAGAGAATAATAGATACAGGTGAAAGATGGTGGCTCAACGGTGGAAGACATCAGGAGATAGGAAACAGCAATAAAAGACCTGTTATTCATGATTGTATTTTTTTGTAATGACCTTTTCATGTATTTATTGATTATTTATTTATTTACTTATTTACTTATTTATATATTTACATAATTTTCATTGACCTATGAATTTATTTATTTATTTATTTATTTATTTATTTATTTAATTAATTTTCTTTTTCCAAAAAAAAAAAACAAAAAACTTTTTTTCCTCTTTTTTCTTCACTTGGTTATTTGCAGTGATGGATTGTGGTTTCACACGGATAAGATTTGATTGTGTGATTTATATAACACTAAGATTTAGCACTTAAGGGGTGGAAAACCAGTTACACTTAAATACAACCGTAGCACTTTTTGATAATAGGTCATTTGCTGTTCCTTTACCATTTGGTGCGTTGAGTTATTTTTTTATTTTTAATTTATAGCAAGATTAGTTCGGGTTTTATGTCTGGTTGTTGTTTGTATGAGAGGTGTAGCCTGACCCCCAACCACAACCCAGTTTTATTTGGATCGCTAAACATAACCCAGTCTCTTACTCCCACCCTGTCCCTAAACACAACCTAGTCCCTTTTTCCTATCCTAATTCCTAACCCACTCCTATCCCTATCATAACCCAATCCCCTATTCCTAGCCTAACCCCTTACCACAACCCAGTCCCCCATTCCTATCCTTAAGCCCAACCACAACCCAGTCCCCTACTATAACCCAGTCACCCACTCATATCCTCACCCCTAACCACAACCCAGTCCCTCCATTCCTATCCTGACCCCTAACCATAACCCAGTCCCTTATTCCCATCCTATCCCTCAACATAACCCAATCCCCTATTCCTATCCTAACCCCTTACCATAACTCAGTTCCCCACTCCTATCCTCACCCCTAACCATAACCCGGTCCCCCATTCCCATCCTGACCCCTAACCATAACCTAGTTCCATAGTCCTATCCTGCCCCCTAACCACAACCCAGTCCCCCAATCCTATCCTCACCCCTAACCATAACCTAGGTCCTTATTCCTATCCTGCCCCTAAACCACAACCCAGTTCCCCATTCCTATCTGCCCCCTAACCACAACCCAGTCCCCCACTCCTATCCTCACCCCTAACCATAACCTAGGTCCTTATTCCTATCCTGCCCCTAAACCACAACCCAGTTCCCCATTCCTATCCTCACCCCTAACCATAACCCAGTCCCCCATTCCCATCCTGACCCCCAACCATAATCTAGCTCCCTATTCCTATCCTGCCCCCTTACCACAACCCAGTCCCCCATTCCTATCCTGACCCCTAACCACAACCTAGTCCCCTATTCCTACCCTAACCCCTTTCCATAATCCAGTCCCCCATTTCTATCCTCACCCCAAACACAATCCAGTCCCCTATTCCAATCCTTACTCCCAACCACAACCCAGTCCCCTTCTCCTATTCCCACCCCTAACTATAACCCAGTCCCCCATTCCTTTCCTTACCCCCAACCATTACCTAGCCCCCTATTCCCACCCCAAACCAGAACCCAGTTCCTTATTTAGAGTTGGACTTGGGCCCACTCCTTATTTAAGAATATTCCTCCCTTTTTTTTCCTTCACTTAATTGTTTCTGGTTTGATAGTGGAATTTAAGTGTATAGAGGTATTATAATATTCTTGAAAAATCAATGAGTCTGTGCCTGTGCTTCCTCTACTCCTTCGGGAGTAGAGATGAATATTCCCTAACCTAACCCTAGCCTTAACCCTAGCCTTAACCCTAACCCTAGCCTTGACCCTAACCCTAGCCTTAACCCTAACCCTAGCCTTAACCCTAACCCTAACCCTAGCCTTAACCCTAACCCTAACCCTAGCCTTAACATTAACCCTAGCCTTAACTCTAACCCTAGCCTTAACCCTAGCCTTAACCCTAACCCTAGCCTTGACCCTAACCCTAGCCTTAACCCTAACCCTAACCCTAGCCTTAACCCTAACCCTAACCCTAGCCTTAACATTAACCCTAGCCTTAACTCTAACCCTAGCCTTAACCCTAACCCTAACCCTAGCCTTAAACTTAACCCTAACCCTAGCCTTAACCCTAACCCTAACCCTAGCCTTAAACTTAACCCTAACCCTATCCTTAACCCTAACCCTAACCCTAGCCTTAACACTAGACTTAACACTAACCCAGAAACACAGAAATCAGCTTTGCTGCTGAGAAAAACATCACCTGATGACGACAATAAGAGAAAACAATTCACATGAAATGCTACAGTGCATTATAAAAAATACATTTAAAGAGCATAGAACAATTAGAGACAAGAGACTCAGAGTGTATCAATCACACACACACACACACACACACACACACACACACACACACACACACAAAGT
>NC_062531.1:1005350-1015350 GCF_022655615.1 Tachysurus fulvidraco
CTGGACCTTCAACACACACCCTAATCTAACACCCTGTCTATACACACACACACACACACACACACGCACGCACGCACGCTCACGCAAGCACGCTCACGCACACACACACACAATGTAGTAATTAGCCAGCAGTGTGTTCCCTGCTGAACTGTGTTCAGGCGATGTGTGTGTGTGTGTGTGTGTGTGTGTGTGTGTGTGTGTAAGACTATTTGCATTTATCTGTTAGCTGCATTAGCATCATAAAGAACTTCTATTACTTTAAATTTATTTCATTTATTTCATGTGTAAATTTCACAGAAATGTAGAACATATTAAATCATCTAATGTCCAGATATTAAACATGCGTGTGTGTGTTTGTGTATGTGTGTTTGTGTATGTGTGTGTATGTGTGTTTGTGTGTGTATGTGTGTGTATGTGTGTTTGTGTATGTGTGTGTATGTGTGTTTGTGTGTGTATGTGTGTGTATGTGTGTGTATGTGTGTTTGTGTATGTGTGTGTATGTGTGTGTATGTGTGTTTGTGTATGTGTGTGTATGTGTGTTTGTGTGTGTATGTGTGTGTATGTGTGTTTGTGTATGTGTGTGTATGTGTGTTTGTGTATGTGTGTGTATGTGTGTTTGTGTATGTGTGTTTGTATATTTGTGTTTGCGTATGTGTGTTTGTGTGTGTGTGTTTGTGTGTGTATGTGTGTGTATGTGTATTTGTGTATGTGTGTGTATGTGTGTTTGTGTATGTGTGTGTATGTGTGTTTGTGTATGTGTGTTTGTATATTTGTGTTTGCGTATGTGTGTTTGTGTGTGTAAGTGTTCTGGGGTGCATGTGTGTGTGAGTGTGCGTGTGTATGTGTGTGTGTAAGTGTTCTGGGGTGCATGTGTGTGTGAGTGTGCGTGTGTATGTGTGTGCGTGTGTATGTGTGTGAGTGTGTATGTGTGTGTTTTCTGTGAGTGTTCTTTGGTGTGTGTGTGTGTGTGTGTGTGGATGATTGCTTGATAAAAGAATAAAAACAGTTCTAGTTGAAGATAATGAATTGCTTTTGACGTGAACCAAACACAAGATAAATAAACACACACACACACACACACACACACACACACACACACACACACACACACTTTGACAATCAGTGTGTTTACTGTGGTTCTGTGTACAGACAAAATGTAATGATGTGATTAGCTGCATGTGGGTCACTCAGATTAACACAATCAGCTTCATCAACAACATCAGCAGCAGAAACATGTTTATTAGTTTAATAGTCTCAACACTAATAATGATATGATGTCAAAAACTGGAGGGGGGGAGGGGGAGGGGGAGAGAGGGGGGAAGGGGGGGAGAGAGAGAGAAACGGATGGATGAACGGAATCTTTGTTTCAATTGTATAGAACAGTCATGTGACTCTGTAACTAAAGTCATGTGACTCTGTAACTAAAGTCATGTGACTCTGTAACTATAAAGTCATGTGACTCTGTACATGTAAAGTCATGTGACTCTGTACCTATAAAGTCATGTGACTCTGTACCTGTAAAGTCATGTGACTCTGTACCTATAAAGTCATGTGACTCTGTACCTGTAAAGTCATGTGACTCTGTACATGTAAAGTCATGTGACTCTGTAACTATAAAGTCATGTGACTCTGTACCTATAAAGTCATGTGACTCTGTACCTGTAAAGTCATGTGACTCTGTAACTATAAAGTCATGTGACTCTGTACCTGTAAAGTCATGTGACTCTGCAACTGTAAAGTCATGTGACTCTGTACCTGTAAAGTCATGTGACTCTGTACCTGTAAAGTCATGTGACTCTGTACATGTAAAGTCATGTGACTCTGTAACTATAAAGTCATGTGACTCTGTAACTATAAAGTCATGTGACTCTGTACCTATAAAGTCATGTGACTCTGTAACTATAAAGTCATGTGACTCTGTACCTATAAAGTCATGTGACTCTGTAACTATAAAGTCATGTGACTCTGTACCTGTAATGTGGATCCGTGTGATATTTATACAGTCAGTATTAAAGTTTAATAAGGAATCTTTTCAGAAAGGTCCACAAAATTCTGGTCTTTGTTGATGTTCCAGATTATTTAATAAAAAGCCGATCTCAGAGGTGTGAGGTGTTGTGAGATGTTGTTGTGAGATGTTGTTGTGAGATGTTGTTGTGAGATGTTGTTGTGTCTCAGAGGTGTGAGGTGTTGTGAGATGTTGTTGTGAGATGTTGTTGTGAGATGTTGTTGTGAGATGTTGTTGTGAGATGTTGTTGTGAGATGTTGTTGTGAGATGTGAGATGTTATGAGATGTTGTTGTGTCTCTGAGCTCATCATTAACTCCAACACCATCAGAATAAGAAGAGAAACCTTTCACACAGCGTCAGTGTGAACTTGTACAGAGATATAAACATCTTATACGATCATTTATAAACTGTGTGTTAATGAAACGGCAAACTGCAAGGTTGAGAAGGTTGTGTGTGTGTGTGTGTGTGTGTGTGTGTGTGTGTGTGTGTGTGTGTGTGTGTTCTGTGGTGCATGTGTGTGTGTTTGTGTGTGTGTTCTGTGGTGCATGTGTGAGTGTGTGAGTGTTATGTGGTGTGTGAGTGTGTGTGTGTGAGTGTGTGTGTGTGTGTTCTGTGGTGTGTGTGTTCTGTGGTGTGTGTGTTCTGTGGTGTGTGTGTGTGTGTGTGTGTGTGTGTGTGAGTGTTCTGTGGTGCATGTGTGAGTGTGTGTGTGTGAGTGTTCTGTGGTGTGTGTGTGTGTGAGTGTGTGAGTATTATGTGGTGTGTGTGTGTGTGTGAGTGTGTGAGTATTATGTGGTGTGTGAGTGTGTGTGTGTGTGTTCTGTGGTGTGTGAGTGTGTGAGTGTTCTGTGGTGCATGTGTGAGTGTGTGTGTGAGTGTTCTGTGGTGTGTGTATGTGTGTTCTGTGGTGTGTGTGTGTGTGTATGTGTGTTCTGTGGTGTGTGTGTGAGTGTGTGTGTGTGTGTTCCGTGGTGTGTGTGTGTGTGTGTGTGTTTCACATGCTGTAGTATAAAGTAGATGTTCTCCACAAGCTGATTGTTAATCTGATGCATTTTCGCAGTTAAGAAACAAAAATCAGCTGAACATTCCTGAACATTCCTGAACATTCCTGAACGTTCCCATCAGTGCTGTGGGTTCTTCAGACTGTTAAGTTTCTCCTCAAACCTCTTGAGTTTCTCTCGGGTCCAGCTGATGTTCTCCTGCCTTCTCAGCATATCGTAATCCACCGCGTGACCCACTTGAGGAGACGCTGGGAGGAGCCACACACCTGCTCCCTCATCACGTGAGCTCTGATTGGTGGCTTCAGATGTTTCTTCTTCAAACTCACTATGTTCAAACAATGCAGATGAATCCAGGACATCAGCAGCCTGAGGACCTTCACAAGCTGGATCCTCAGCTGCACTCAGCTGAACCCAGACGTCATTCTCTGTCTCAGACGCTCTTTCACTCTGAACCTCAGGAACATGAGATTTGTTGGACCTTTCATCATCTGTCACCTTCTGCTTCATGGCGTTTACTCGCGTGGTCGCGGTCGCAACGTTTTTATTTTGATCAGAACTCTGAACTTTACTGACTGGACCTTCAGCTAAAGTCTTATTAATGTCATGATTAGACTCTGCATCATCTTCACTCAGATCCTGATCATGGTCCTGGACCCTCATCAGCTGCAACAAACCTTTAGCTTGATTAACATCAGCTCCAGGAGAACGTTTGAAGTGTCCGTCTGAAGCATCTTCAGCGTCGATCCTCTGATCCTCAACGTCGCTTTCGACCCCCACCTTCAGCCCGTCACTTCTGTGGCTCTCAGAAACGTCCCGTTTACAGCTTTTTATTATCTCCAGTGTGGTCAGACTCTCAGTGGGCAGCTCAGTGATTTCATCATCATCATCATCATCATCAACCTCGATGATCTCAACATCACCGGTATGATTTTTAACCTGAGATTTTGCATCTACGGCACTTTCTGAAGGTTTCTCCTCAGGTTTACTTCGTTTAGTCGCTACGCCTGAATCCGTCTCCTCCGTCGTCCCGCCGCTAATCCTCCGTTTACATCCGTTAGCTTTACCACCGATCTGAGGTCCGTGTGAGTTTCTGAACTCTGTGTCGGTTATGATGACCTCATCATCATCGCTCTGGTCCAGGATCTTTACCACACTTTCCCCCGGCGCACTCGGACACGCCCTCTGCCCCACCTCGCTCGGACACGCCCTCTGCTCCGCCTCGCTCGGACACGCCCTCTTCTCCGCCTCGCTCGGACACGCCCTCTGCTCCGCCTTTGAGTTTGGACTTTCGAGTGAAACTTGATCATCATCCAGGTCTAAGATCTGAACCGCGCTTACACAACCTTCTCTTTTAGAGTCCGCCCCTTTACCCTGATGTTTACCGCTGCTTGGGTTTTGATTCGATTCGTCGACGATTATCAGGTCGTTGTGATCGGCACCCGTTTCCATGGCGACATCGTGACTTGCTTTGTTACATTTGAGAGATGAAACCTGTAATTTTACACAGTCGCTTATTCTGCGTTTGAGAATTTCACAGCGTTCCAGCAGTTTCTCCACTTGGCTAGCGCTCGTTCCGACCGCGTTCTCGCCGCCTGAGCTGTGATCGTCATCGTCGCTTATGTCGATGATCTCGGCGGCACTCTCTTTGTGTGACCTCTGACCTTTTCCCGGTCTGACGCTGACGTGACTTTTAGAATTCTCCGTCTCTTTGTTCGCATCTTCTGTGTTGTCCTGGGAACCTCGATCGTCTGCGTTCACGTCTATGATCTCTTCGGCGCTGACGGAGGCCGAGTCGCAGGTCTGACCTTTGACCTCACTTTTATCTCGTCGCTCGTTTGCGTCTGTTCCTGATGAACTCTGAGCGCCGGTGAAAAGGAGACGTTTGCAGCATGTAGGTTTGGCTACTGAACTCTTCTCTTCACTCGTTTTCATTTCATCCTCGTTATCTGATGAACGCTTTTCTTTTCCCTTCTGAGTTTCTGCAGCTGATCTGGTCTCAAGGTCACGTCTTTGCTCCTCCTCCTCCACCTCCTCCACCTCCTCCTCCAGCTTTGTGAGATGGTTGCCAGCTCTTGGTGTGTTGGTGCTCACTTCTTTCATCGGTTTATTCGCTCTGTCCATCATCACATCAGGTTCTCTCTCCTCTAGCGCACATTTCCCATGATCCTCTGCAGCATCAGCACCATCTCCACTCCTCTTCCTGTCAGTGATGTCGTCGTCCTGCTGGGAATAAAACGAACAGCCTTTTAATCAGCTCGTAACGAACACACTCGTGTTTGTGCGTTAGAAATGTTCACTACAGGCTTGAAAATAAATAATTAATTACAGCTAAATAAATACATTTATATGCTAAATTTGCATATACATCATTTTACATTTTTTCAGATATATTTTAAAAATATAGCAAATATTCAACAGCAGTTTATTTATTTTAATAAGTATTTATTTAAATATATATATTAATAAAAGGTTTTACAGAATGTTTGTATTTCTATCTAATGTAAAGGTGTTATAAATAAATATAAATATAAATACACAGATCAGTGAAGGACAATAACGTACTGTTTTACTCTGTGAATTTGGGGGCGGAGCTTCACGTTCGGGTGAGGCGGGGCTTGGCTTCTCCAGGAGACAATCAGGTGCCTTTGCTTCTCTTAGAATGAGGAAGATCTTGGTATCAAAAAGAACGATGGCGTTCTTCCTTTTTGAGAACGCAGAACATGCTTGTGGGTTCTCACCTGGACGCCGTAGTGAGTTCTCACCTGGAGCCCGTAGTGAGTTCTCACCTGGACGCTGTAGTGAGTTCTCACCTGGACGCCGTAGTGAGTTCTCACCTGGACGCCGTAGTGAGTTCTCAGCTGGACGCGGCAGTGAGTTCTCACCTGGACGCCGTAGTGAGTTCTTACCTGGACGCGGCAGTGAGTTCTCACCTGGACGCCGTAGTGAGTTCTCACCTGGACGCGGCAGTGAGTTCTCAGCTGGACGCCGTAGTGAGTTCTCACCTGGACGCGGCAGTGAGTTCTCAGCTGGACGCGGCAGTGAGTTCTCAGCTGGACGCGGCAGTGAGTTCTCAGCTGGACGCGGCAGTGAGTTCTCAGCTGGACGCGGCAGTGAGTTCTCAGCTGGACGCGGCAGTGAGTTCTCAGCTGGACGCCGTAGTGAGTTCTCAGCTGGACGCGGCAGTGAGTTCTCAGCTGGACGCCGTAGTGAGTTCTCAGCTGGACGCGGCAGTGAGTTCTCAGCTGGACGCGGCAGTGAGTTCTCAGCTGGACGCGGCAGTGAGTTCTCAGCTGGACGCCGTAGTGAGTTCTCAGCTGGACGCGGCAGTGAGTTCTCAGCTGGACGCCGTAGTGAGTTCTCAGCTGGACGCGGCAGTGAGTTCTCACCTGGACGCCGTAGTGAGTTCTCAGCTGGACGCCGTAGTGAGTTCTCACCTGGATGCCGTAGTGAGTTCTCACCTGGACGCGGCAGTGAGTTCTCACCTGGACGCGGCAGTGAGTTCTCACCTGGATGCCGTAGTGAGTTCTCACCTGGACGCGGCAGTGAGTTCTCACCTGGACGTGGCAGTGAGTTCTCACCTGGATGCCGTAGTGAGTTCTCACCTGGACGCGGCAGTGAGTTCTCACCTGGATGCCGTAGTGAGTTCTCACCTGGACGCGGCAGTGAGTTCTCAGCTGGACAATAAAAAAGTAAACAACAAACAAACAAATAAACACACAAACCTCTCACATCCTGTATACAGAGGAATCGGAGTCAGTAATTGTCACGTTCTCTTATGGGGGAAAATGGCAGCCAAACACACGATACAACTTAACACAGTTATTAACATAAGACACAGAACTTAACACGACAAAATAAACACAAGAACACACACGACAGAAACGAGACACAAACAATGACAAACAGAGACAGATACATAAGGGCAGGTATAAACAGGGCAACAGGTGGGAAAAGTCATGACCTCAAAACCAAAATCTCTGCCAGCACCCCCTCTAGTGGCCTGACAGAGAACTGACCCAGACGTCCCTGACAGTAATAATAACATTTTTTATGTTACAATAACATTAAATTCTGAAATCTAATTATGACGTAAAACGGTTCATTAAATAAATATATTATTTTTAAAGCATATTTTATTACATCAATCAAGTAATAAACAATAAATTCCAGATAATAAACAATTCATTTAAATAAAAAATTCAATTTAATTTAAACGCTTAAAAACGTTTAGATAATGAATAATAATATAATTCTATAAAGTTTAAATAAATATCGAAATGATGAATTTTTAGATGTTTTTGTAATAATTTTGTTATATTTATAAAATAAGTGTTTTCTTAAATAATTGTAAATAAATAAATAAATAAATAAATAAAAGTAAACGAAAACTATATTTATGTATAAAAATTAAACTAAACTAATATTAATATTAAACATTAAATTATGCAAATATAATTCTAATTAATTATATTTGCTTTTTATCTATAAAAATAAACCCTATTTTTAGGAATTTAAAAAAAAGGTAAATAAACGAATCCCATCTACTGATATAAAAACAAACATTTTATTTGTATTATTATAAAAGTGTATAAATTACGTGAGTGTAGAAAGTCCCTGAGGATCCTGAAAGCTCTGGAGTTAGACGTCATGACCGGCAGGAAGAACTGTCCTGGGGTTAAAGGTGAAGGTTCGTGGGCCGTTCCTTTCTCCCTCAGCTCCACCGGGGAGATGAACACAGCCGGCCGGTCGGACCGAACGGGACACGCCCACATCTTCTTGGTGATGGATGAAGGCAGTGAGTGAACAGGAACCGTGAGGACACACGCCTGCTCCGGGATGAAGACCACCTTGTCTGCCACTGACGTCATGCTGAGCCGAGAGCTAACACTCACACTACACAAACAAATCATCATCATCATCACCTTCGTCATAACCTTTATTATCATTGTTAACGTCATCACCATCAACCTCACAATGACACCCCTGCCAATGTCATCATCACTGTCATTGTTAACATCATCATCATCATCATCATCATCATCATCATAATATGACTAGATCTGCTTTGTGACCATGTCCAAGGTAAAAACTGCTGTTTTCATCAAAAACTTTGCTTTGATTCTGTTTCATATATTGTACAGACATATCATCATCATCATCATCATCTTCATCATCACCACCAGCTTAATCATCATCACCACCTTCATCATTATCACTATCATCATTACCATCATCATCATCATCATCATCATCATCACCATCATCATCGTTCATTCATTCATTTGCTACCACTTATCCGAACCTCTCGGGTCACGGGACCATCATCATCATCACCTTCATAATGTTATATTTAGTATGTGTTAGTGTAGTGTTAGTGTAGTGTTAGTGTTATAGTGTTAGTGTTATAGTGTTATAGTTATAGTGTTAGTGTAATAGTGTTAGTGTAGTGTTAGTGTTATAGTGTTAGTGTCATAGTGTTAGTGTTATAGTGTTAGTGTAATAGTGTTATTGTAGTGTTAGTGTTATAGTGTTATAGTTATAGTGTTAGTGTTATAGTGTTAGTGTAATAGTGTTAGTGTAGTGTTAGTGTTATAGTGTTATAGTTGTAGTGTTAGTGTAATAGTGTTAGTGTAATAGTGTTAGTGTTATAGTGTTAGTGTCATAGTGTTAGTGTAGTGTTAGTGTTATAGTGTTATAGTTATAGTGTTAGTGTAATAGTGTTAGTGTAGTGTTAGTGTCATAGTGTTAGTGTAATAGTGTTGGTGTTATAGTGTTAGTGTTATAGTGTTAGTGTAATAGTGTTAGTGTAATAGTGTAAGTGTATTTGTTACACTAACACTATAACACTAACACTATAAAAATAACACACACTATAACACTAACACTATAAAAATAACACACACTATAACACTAACACTATAAAACTAACACACACTATAACACTAACACTATAAAACTAACACACACTATAACACTAACACTATAACACAAACCCTAACTATAACACTAACACTAACTAGTGTTAGTGTTATAGTGGTAGTGCTAATGTTAGTGCTAATGTTAGTGCTAATGTTAGTGTTAATGTTAGTGTTAATGTTAGTGTTATGGTTAATGTTAGTATTGTTATAGTGTTAATGTTATATTGTTAATGTTATAGTGTTAGTGATATAGTGGTAATGTTAGTGTTAAGGTTAGTGTTATAGTGTTAATGTTATAGTGTTAGTGATATAGTGGTAATGTTAGTGTTAAGGTTAGTGTTATAGTGTTAGTGTTATAGTGTTAGTGATATAGTGTTAATGTTATAATGTTAGTGTTAATGTTAGTGTTAATGTTATAATGTTAGTGTTATAGTGTAAATGTTAGTGTTAATGTTATAATGTTAGTGTTAATGTTAGTGTTAATGTTATAATGTTAGTGTTAATGTTAGTGTTAATGTTATAATGTTAGTGTTAATGTTAGTGTTAATGTTATAATGTTAGTGTTAATGTTATAGTGTAAATGTTATAATGTTAGTGTTAATGTTAGTGTTAATGTTATAATGTTAGTGTTAATGTTATAGTGTAAATGTTATAATGTTAGTGTTAATGTTATAATGTTAGTGTTAATGTTATAGTGTAAATGTTAGTGTAAATGTTAATCACATATAGACTTCAGACAGACTTTACTTTATTTCTGTATGATATAAAGACATTAAAAACTTTACGAAACCTGTTCAGCCATTAACATCCTGCCTCTGTTTCCAGTTGTTGTTGTTGTTGTTGTTGTTGTTGTTGTTGTTGTTGTTGTTGTTGTTGTTGTTGTTGTTGTTTTTATCCAAAACAGTCCAATAAAATCCGCCTTTTCTCAGATATTTTGTCTACCGACTGAACCGAAACTTAAGAGACCCGGATGTTAGCGCACTTCCGTTATTACAAAATAAAAGTAAACCATAATCAATAAAAGTATTTATTATAACAACTGCTGCTTTTTACTGTAACACACACACACACACAC
>NC_062531.1:1020350-1037850 GCF_022655615.1 Tachysurus fulvidraco
CTCACACACCCACAACACAACATACACACACACTCACACACACACACACACACACACACACACACACACACACACACACACACACACACACACACACAAACAAAATGTCACAGACTCAACAATTACACGATTTACTGTATAACAAATTTACATGAAGCACCTTCTGTACACGATCCGTTACTATAGAAACGATAACAATAATTTGAGCGTGTTGATGTTCAGCTGCTGTACAATAAAACGTTGTGTTCTTGTGTTCGTTCTCTTCTAGTTTGTTTTATCGATGCTTTTCTGGGAGACCATGACACGCCAACCTTCATGTCCAGTGATACAGGTCGATTTTTAAAAAATATGAATTCAATTTATAGTAAAAAAAAAATTGTTTTTAAAGGTTAAAATGATTATTTTTTTTAACCCTTTGTAATATTAAGGTTATATTTCATGCTGGATCAAAGAGACTTTAAGAGGATTCATCGGCTGCTTCGATGGCTACGATCTGATGACTTTGCAGAGTCTCCGTAAGTCTTTATGCTAATTTTTATAATTTTTATACATTTTTATAATTATAATATTTATAGTATTTAATTAATATTATTTACTTAATATTTAGTTAATATTTAGGTTGTTCACACTGTTTGATGATATGGCAGTAAAATGTAAAATTTCTAACCGAATTTCTCTTCATCAGTTTTATTGTAATATCTGATTTTTTTTCTTTTGGTCCTCACAGAACAACATTTTGCAGGCAGTCTCGGTAAACAATCAACTTTTCTGAGCTTGAGATTTATTCCTATAAAATTACAATCGATCTGTAATTTCTGTTCACATTTATTTTTCTGGGACGTTTTTTCCTCTTTGCTCTCAGAGAATTCTAACTGTTTTCTGAAGAAGTTTCCTTCCTTGAGCGAGAAATGCATTCCAGAGTCCATGCAGTTTTATGGTAAATTACCTCTAGGTACGATTTATTATTTGTCTCTGATGATGAAATGCTTTGAAGTTTCTTGATTGTGGAATGAGGGAATTTCATAGCATTGAGCATTTAGTGGGGGGGGGGGGGCACGGTGGCTTAGCGGTTAGCACGTTCGCTTCACACCTCCAGGGTCGGGGTTCGATTCCCACCTCCGCCTTGTGTGTGTGGAGTTTGCATGTTCTCCCCGTGCCTTGGGGGTTTCCTCCGGGTACTCCGGTTTCCTCCCCTGGTCCAAAGACATGCATGGTAGGTTGATTGGCATCTCTGGAAAATTGTCCGGAGTGTGTGAGTGTGTGAGTGAATGAGAGAGTGTGTGTGTGTGTGTGTGTGTGTGTGTGTGTGTGTGTGTGTGTGTGTGTGTGTGTGTGTGTGTGTGTGTGTGAGTGTGTGTGTGTGTTTGTGTGTGTGTGTGTGTGTGTATGTGTCTGTGTGTGTGTGTGTGTGTGTGTGTTTGTCTGTGTGTGTGTGTGTGTGTGTGTGTGTTTGTTTGTGTGTGAGTGAATGAGAGTGTGTGTGTGCCCTGTGATGGGTTGGCACTCCGTCCAGGGTGTATCCTGCCTCGATGCCCGATGACGCCTGAGATAGGCACAGGCTCCCCGTGACCCGAGAAGTTCGGATAAGCGGTAGAAGATGAATGAATGAGCATTTAGTGTAGAATCAGTAGCTCTGTGTGGGTGAAACATCTCAGGGGGCTCCGATTGTCCTCCGTACAACAGGAGCATAAAGTACATATTGATATTATAATGTTATAAATCTATATTATTAACTGGAGTATTCTAGTCTGTGTCTGAGAATTCTTTCTCTCTGGTTTCCTCCCAACAGGTAAACCGTCACTAGCTCAGTTACTGAGACTTGCTAACAGCAGGGAAGGTAAACACACTTAAACCTGGATGTAGATTGTATTTAAAACACGAAACACACCACATGTTTCATACAGGATTTGTTTTCTCCAGAATTTGGTGACTGTAGCACCATGTGGCTCGACACCTGGAACGAATGCACGCATGAGTCCTGGGATCTTCCTGGTAAATGACATCATGGGCAGTTAATATGGAAAGCTTTATTTCAGCTGCTTATTTTAAGCAGAATTTGCCCTCATCACTGTGTGTTTTGTGTCTGTTGTTTTGTTTGTGTGTGTGTGTGTGTGTGTGTGTGTGTGTGTGTGTGTGTGTGTGTGTGTGTGTGTGTGTGTGTGTGTGTGTGTGTGTGAAGGTGCCAACAGAACCCTCCCAACCGTGGCGAAAGGTAAAAGTCACTTCTGAAGGATCTCACAGTGAAATAAGAACTGATTTTTTTATTTATTTATTTATTTATTTATTTATTTATTTATTTATTTATTTATTTATTTATTTATTTATTTGGCACTTTCGTGTTTGAGTTTTACTGAAATTTAAATAAATTAAATATTCACTTTGCATGTTTTCCCCCAATTTGAATAAAAAAATCAACACAAAAAATAATAATTATTGCTTTTATTCTTCTTCTTATAATGACTAGAATTCTAATTCATGAGGTACTAGTTATTAATTACCAGGTACTAACTAGTTATGTTCGACTCTCTCTCATTCTTTAGATGTGTACGTCTGTGGCATTCATGAGATGATCGCAGCAACTGCAAAGTGTTGATTATAACGAGGATGTGACCTTTCTATGACCCAATTAGAAAGTAGATCATCATCAATATCTACTGATCGTGTGGGGTGTTGGGTTATTGGGCTGTGGTTTAAACATTTAATCGTCTTTATCTGGGCTGAGTTTTGATTTTTGTCTTCTGTTTGCTGTATATTTGTAAACGAGGACTCGTCCTCAGTGTGTCCTGAGGTTTAAATAAATAAAATAAAATCACTGACTGTGAGGTTTACATTCTGGATTCCTGGTGCACCTAGTGGTCAGACATGGGAACTACAACAAGCCCTAATAGAGGGGCAGGATTCATTATTGTGTATCTCACACACGGTCACCATGGTGATGAGAAACACTCCTGTATTAAACACATCTGACTTTCTTTTTAAAAACCTGATTCAAAATCTAGAGTAAGTTTATATTATGTATTATATTATATTTCTATGTTTATCCAAAAAGCTTAAAAAGCAAATGTTATTACTTAACATCATTAATAAAATATTACTAGATATTAGCTTAGATTCAGTGAGTCAATTCCTCAAGACTTTGTATATTGCAGTATAGTACAGTATGATATAGTAAAATGTTGTACAGTATAGTGTAGTGTATTATAGTGTAGTATAGTATAATGTATAGTGTATAGTATAGTGTAGTGTATTATAGTGTAGTATAGTATAATGTATAGTGTATAGTATAGTGTAGTGTATTATAGTGTAGTATAGTATAGTATAGTATCATTTTGTATAGTATAGTATAGTATCATTTTGTATAGTATAGTGTAGTGTAGTATAGTATAGTATAGTATAGTATAGTATAATGTATAGTGTATAGTATAGTGTAGTGTAGTATAGTATCATGTTGTATAGTATAGTATAGTATAGTATAGTGTAGCCTAATGTAATATAGTATAATGTAGTATAGTATATAATATAGTATAGTGTAGTATAGTATAATGTTGTATAGTATATAGTGTATTGTATAGTGTAGTATAGTATAGTATAATGTAGTGGAGTATAGTGTAGTGTAATGTAGTGTAGTATAGTGTAATGTAGTGTAGTATAGTGTAGTATAGTGTAGTGTAGTGTAGTATAGTGTAGTGAAGTATAATGTAGTGTAGTATAATGTAGTATAGTATATTATAGTGTAGTATAGTGTAGTATAGTATAGTATAGTATAGTGTAGTATAGTGTAGTATAGTATAGTATAGTGTAGTATAGTGTAGTGTAGTATAGTGTAGTGTAGTGTAGTATAGTGTAGTGAAGTATAATGTAGTGTAGTATAATGTAGTATAGTATATTATAGTGTAGTATAGTGTAGTATAGTATAGTATAGTATAGTATAGTGTAGTATAGTGTAGTGTAGTATAGTATAGTATAGTATAGTGTAGTATAGTATAGTATAGTATAGTATAGTGTAGTATAGTGTAGTGTAGTATAGTATAGTATAGTGTAGTATAGTGTAGTGTAGTATAGTGTAGTATAGTGTAGTATAGTATAGTATAGTGTAGTGTAGTGTAGTATAGTGTAGTGTAGTGTAGTATAGTATAGTGTAGTATAGTGTGCTATAGTGTAGTGTAGTATAGTATAGTGTAGTGTAGTGTAGTGTAGTATAGTATAGTATAGTGTAGTGTAGTGTAGTATAGTATAGTGTAGTGTAGTATAGTGTGCTATAGTGTAGTGTAGTATAGTGTAGTGTAGTGTAGTATAGTATAGTATAGTATAGTGCAGTGTAGTATAGTATAGTATAGTGTAGTGTAGTATAGTGTAGTGTAGTGTAGTATAGTGTGCTATAGTGTAGTGTAGTATAGTGTAGTGTAGTATAGTGTAGTATAGTGTAGTGTAGTATAGTGTAGTGTAGTATAGTGTAGTATAGTGTAGTGTAGTATAGTGTAGTGTAGTATAGTGTAGTGTAGTATAGTGTAGTGTAGTATAGTGTAGTGTAGTATAGTGTAGTGTAGTGTCCTATAGTGTAGTATACTATAGTATAGTGTAGTGTAGTGTAGTATAGTATAGTGTAGTATAGTGTAGTGTAGTATAGTGTGCTATAGTGTAGTGTAGTGTAGTATTGTGTAGTATAGTGTAATATAGTATAGTGTAGTATAGTGTAGTGTAGTATTGTGTAGTATAGTGTAATATAGTATAGTGTAATATAGTATAGTGTAGTATAGTGTAGTGTAGTATTGTGTAGTATAGTGTAATATAGTATAGTGTAGTATAGTGTAGTATAGTGTAGTGTAGTGTAGTATAGTATAGTGTAGAATAGTATAGTGTAGAGTTGTGTAGTATATTATAGTATAGTATAGTGTAGTATAGTGTAGTATGGTGTAGTGTAGTATAGTATAGCATAGTGTAGTATAGTATAGTATAGTGTAGTATAGTGTAGTATGGTGTAGTGTAGTATAGTATAGCATAGTGTAGTATAGTATAGTATAGTGTAGTATAGTGTAGTGTAGTGTTATATAGTATAGTATAGTGTAGTGTAGTATAGTGTAGTGTAGTGTAGTATAGTGTAGTATAGTGTAGTGTAGTATAGTATAGTGTAGTGTAGTATAGTATAGTGTAGTATAGTGTAGTGTAGTATAGTATAGTATAGTGTAGTATAGTGTAGTATAGTGTAGTGTAGTATAGTATAGTGTAGTATAATGTAGTGAAGTATAGTGTAGTATAGTGTAGTATAGTAGGGTATAGTGTAGTGTAGTGTAGTATAATGTAGTATAGTATAGTATAGTATAGTGTAGTGTAGTGTAGTGTAGTATAGTGTAGTATAGTGTAGTGTAGTATAGTATAGTATAGTGTAGTGTAGTGTAGTATAGTGTAGTGTAGTATAGTATAGTATAGTGTAGTATAATGTGGTGAAGTATAGTCTAGTATAGTGTAGTATAGTATAGTATAGTATGGTATAGTGTAGTATAGTGTAATATAATGTAGTGAAGTATAGTGTAGTATAATGTAGTGAAGTATAGTGTAGTATAGTGTAGTATAGTATAGTATAGTGTAGTATAGTATAGTTTAGTATAGTGTAGTATAGTGTAGTGTAGTGTAGTATAGTATAGTATAGTGTAGTATAATGTAGTATAGTATAGTATAGTATAGTATAGTATAGTATAGTGTAGTATAGTGTAATATAATGTAGTGAAGTATAGTGTAGTATAATGTAGTGAAGTATAGTGTAGTATAATGTAGTGAAGTATAGTGTAGTATAGTATAGTGTAGTGTAGTATAGTGTAGTATAGTATAGTGTAGTGTAGTATAATGTAGTGAAGTATAGTGTAGTGTAGTGTAGTGTAGTATAGTGTAGTGTAGTATAATGTAGTGTAGTATAATGTAGTGTAGTATAATGTAGTGTAGTATAATGTAGTGAAGTTTGGGCTCTGACATGTACTTAAGTAAAAAGTCACCGTTACTACTACCTGTTTAGTGTCATGCTGGGAACTGGACGTCATGTTTTATATATATATATAATTTTGGAGTGTGCTGATGGATATTTGTGTTCATCAGCCACAAGAGTGTTACGAAAGTCAGGCACTGATGTAGGTGATGTAGGGTGGAGTCAGCGTTCACATTCATCCCAGAGGTGTTCAGTAGGGATGAGATCAGAAAACAACCACATATAGCAGGAGAGGTCAGGTGACCCAATACTTTTGGAAATATAATGTATACCAAGTGTATCACCAAGGCCATATCCCAAACTGTAGGGAGATTCCAGCTCTGTGCTTCAAAACAACTCAAAATTATTGTGATGTTTTACAAAAGACAAAATTAATGTTAATTAAATTAAGCACTTGGTGTTTTTTGGGTTGACACAATTCACAACGCATTCGCCAGGAATCCTTTGTGACGCCGATTATTACAAACATCTCCCTCATATATGGCCATGTGTGTTCAGGAATGTCCTCGTTGTTAGTTACTTTAACATCGGTGACTCCCTCTGAATGAACATTAGCTATTCCTTTTGTAGGCGCTGCTCATTGTTAGCTCCGCTATCCTTAGTCTATGTCTGATAGCCAGTAAATAATACAGTACACCAGTCACATGGGGAAAAAGCCGCACAATGATAGGATGATAGGCTGGAAACAGCGTCCAATGAGAAGGAATAATACTAACACATTAACTCATTTCGGCCGCCTGTATCCGGGATCTTGTCCTTTCGGTCGTGACCCAAAGCTCATGACCATAGGTGAGGGTAGGAACGTAGACCGACTGGTAAATAGAGAGCTTTGCCTTGCAGTTCAGCTCTTTCTTCACCACAACAGACCGGTATATCGACCACATCACTGCAGAAGATACACCGATCCGCCTGTCGATCTCCCGCTCCGTCCTTCCCTCACTCGTGAACAAGACCCCAAGATACTTAAACCCTTCCACTTGAGGCAGGAGCTCTCCACCAACCTGAATCTCTCCTCTAATAAATGAGGACCTCATTAAACATTAAACAAAGGGCTGAAAACACACGAGCAGTGTTAGTGGTAGCTCAGGGGTTCAACTGTAGGACCACCGAGTTCAGATCCCAGGAGCACCACTGCCACTGATCAGGAGTGTGAGTTAAACGCAAGACTCTCAGACACGAGCGTCTGCTAAAGTACGTGTGAGTGACAACCAAAACTTTCCTCTAAGATGTCATGAGGTGTTGGTTTACACAAGGCCTGGGAGTGATGACGAGCTGTTTCCGTCACTACAGCGATCTCTCACAAACTCTTATAAGTAAAAGACTTCAACA
Source organism: Tachysurus fulvidraco (assembly GCF_022655615.1). Classification (NCBI taxonomy): domain Eukaryota; kingdom Metazoa; phylum Chordata; class Actinopteri; order Siluriformes; family Bagridae; genus Tachysurus; species Tachysurus fulvidraco. Next base: position 1,027,657 of record NC_062531.1, read on the forward strand.
CTTTAACACGTTACACACATTAAACATTCACACCAACCTTTAATCACACAGGGGTTTATTCATACAATAATCTACAAGCAGTGATGTTCAGAAAGTAACGTGAAAAATCTCACAGGTTTCACATTATGACATGTTTCTCAGTGATCATGTCTGTAATATATATGTGTAATTATTCATTCATTCATTCATTCATCTTCTACCGCTTATCCGAACTTCTCGGGTCACGGGGAGCCTGTGCCTATCTCAGGCGTCATCGGGCATCGAGGCAGGATACACCCTGGACGGAGTGCCAACCCATCACAGGGCACACACACACACTCTGATTCACACACACACACACACACACACACACACACACACACACACACACACACACACACACACACACACACACTACGGATGCTTTTATCTTTCCTATGATTCTTCATCTGCAGCATCCAGAGCTGATTACATTAACAGACAGATGTTAAATACAGAAGTGAATTTAGTTCCATCAGATTTTTACCTATTTACTGATTACATGACAATAATATTAATATGTATAATTATATCTGAGGGCTTTGTGAACATCAGCAAACATCTGAGGAGTTCTGACAGAGGTCAGAAATCTCTCAGCTCTTACTGCTGCTTGACTTTGCTCCTTCTCTCCAGCACCTTAACCAGAGTCTTACAGATCAGCCCAAAAAGCAGGAATAAGATCATAAACACTGAAATGCAAAAATGTCCACATTATAATATGCAAACCAGGACATCTTATATGACTCGGTGTGCAAATGAGCTGCAACTTTATGCCTCATGACAAATTCCAACCAGAAGATGATGCTGTCCATCGGTTTTAGTGGCGTGTCATGATGTAGAGAGGAAATCTTACGCATGTTCTCCATGTAGGGCTGCTTTTCATCCACGATGTTCTGAAGAGATCGAGTCAGTGCATCAACATCCAGTTCGGTGACCTCCAGAACTTCTGCTATGCCTTTAGCTTTCAGACGTACCACGTTGTCAAACTGGTCCAGGATCAGTGGTATGGCCAAGATCGGGACTCCATGATAGATGGCCTCGTAGATACCATTTGTTCCTCCGTGAGTTATGAAAACCTTCGTTTTGGGATGTCCAAGAAGATCATTTTGTGGAATCCAGTCTAATATTAGTGTGTTGTTGCCCACTGTGGAAGGTTTTGGTCCTCCATGACGCCACACGACCTTCTGCGGTAGACGAGCGTTGGCAGAGGCAAAGATTTCAGATAGATTGAAGTCCAAACCTTCAAACCGAGTTCCAAAACACATGACGATGACACCATGTTCCCCTGAAGTCTGCATGAACAGCTCCAACTCATCAGGTAAAGGACTGGAAGGCTTGCACTGAAATCCCCCGACGTACGCCACGTTCGGCATCGTGGGCCGAGGAAACTCGAAGGCAAAATCTACTCGCATGAGCCACAGATCTGCACCTTGTGTGAGGGAGAAAATATCAGCCTTTGGATCGATAAACTCAGATACGAGAGCCTGAAAAGCCGGTCTAGTGATCATGTGATCCAAATACTGGATGAGAGAATGATGCCACAAATTCTTCAGTCTGTCTCTGAAGGTCATTCTGTCACTCAGTTCAGATCCAAATGTTGGAATGTATGAAAGAGGAGAAGGTGCGATTGCAAAGTGTGCTTCTCTGGACATTATCCAGCGGACATTCAGCACTATCGGTAGACCCAAGTACGACCCCAGGACAACTCCGCTTCCATAAAACGGATCCGTCAACATCAAATCAAACTTGGCGTTTTGGAGATTTTTTATTAAGGTTTTATCCTCCAATATGGTCCTTAACATTTCTGCACTCACTCGGTTACCTTGCTCCATAAGGTTAAAAAACGTTTGATACGCAGCTATCAGGGCAAGAACGGACCATTTACTTCTTCTGCTTTCGATAGTGTTCTTCAAGAGCAACGCCGTTTGGTCAGGTTTATCCAGGTTTATCGCTTCAGAGACCCGGACGGTCAGTGATCTGTAGTGAGGAGCATTTTCAGGAACCTGTAAACTCATAGAAGAACGTACAACTGTCAGTTCGTGACCTCGTCTATGTAGTTCCTTCAGGATGATGTTCATGTTGACCCAGCGACTTCCTTCTACCGGATACACCAGGATGTTTCCTGCACTGGTGAGAGACGTTTGCGTCCACAGGAGGGCAGCAATGAGCGGTGCAGTGCGGTGGAACATCGTCTGAAAATAAGACACAATAACGTTGATAATAATGATTATTAAAGATGTAAAGAATGTAAAGAATTAACTGAAACAAATGTTTACTGGAAATAAAAGTACAACAGACAGAAATACAAAAGAATAGCAATTTGACAATAAACTAGTTAGTAGAGTAAACTTAATAAATGAACGCCTCTCCGCTGGTGTTCCACAAGGCTTAGTACTCGGTCCTTTTCTCACTATAAATGATCTGTTCTTGAGGTCATGACCCCACATGGGGTTCCTGTCACTGCTGCCCTGATGACACTTAACCTATCCTCTGCTCACTCAGACGCTCATGTTTCTGCACAGGTCTGTCATACATCTCATTTACATTTACATTTACAGCATGTGACAGACCCCTTATCCAGAGCGACGTACATAAGTGCTTAAATCTCTAACACTGAATACATTAATGCTGCTCACTAGGTTACATACTTAAGATACCATGAGTTTAAAACATTTGTTCAAAGTTACGATGAAAAAGTGTCAAAAGTTTTTTTTTTAAATGCAAAAGATAAGGAAAGAAGTGCTAGTTGAAGTGTTTCCTGAATAAGTAGGTCTTCAACCGCCGCTTGAAAATATCCAGTGCCTCAGCTGTCCGGAACTCTAGGGGAAGTTCATTCCACCAACTTGGTGCCAGAACAGAGAAGAGTCTTGTAGTATACTTGCCTCTTACCCTGAGAGATGGTGGAACCAGTCGAGCAGTGCTGGTAGATCTGAGGTTACGGGGTGCAGTGCGAGGAATGATGAGGGCTTTGAGGTAAGAGGGAGCTGGTCCATTTTTGGCTTTGTAGGCCAGCATCAGGGTTTTGAATCGGATGCGTGCAGCTACCGGAAGCCAGTGGAGGGGTCGCAGCAGTGGGGGGGGGGGGGGGGTGCGAGAACTTTGGCAGGTTGAAAACAAACCATGCAGCTGCATTTTGGATCATTTGCAGTGTACGGATTGTGTTCATATGTAGACCTGCCAGCAGTGTGTCGCAGTAATCCAGTCTAGAAATGACAAGAGACTGAACAAGTACCTGGGCAGTCTGTGTGGGGAAAATGGCCGAATCCTTCTAATGTTGTAGAGAAGAAACTGACATGAGCGAGTCACATTAGGGACATGAGTGGACAAGGACAGTTGATTGTCCTTGGTTACCCCAAGGTTGTGAGCTGTGGCTGAAGGGGAGATCAGATCGTTGTGCAGGGATACAGCAAGATCATGACCTGGGGAACGAGAAGATAAGTTGTGTATCATCAGCATAGCAGTGGTAAGAGAACCCATGTGATGAAATAACTTCACCAAGAGAGAGAGTATACAGGGAGAAAAGAAGAGGACCAAGTACTGAGCCCTGTGGGACACCAGTGGAGAGTCTGTGTGGAGCAGATGTCACTCCCCTCTATGTTACCTGATATGAGAATCCTTCCAGGTAGGAAGCAAACCATTCCCAAGCTGATCCGCAAATCCCAAGACTCTTGAGGGTGGATAAGAGAGTCTTATGGTTGACCGTATCAAACGCTGCTGAAAGGTCAAGGAGGATGAGGACGGATGACAGTTTGGCTGATCTAGCAGTATGTAGCTTCTCAGAGACATCCAAAAGGGCTGTCTCTGTAGAGTGAGCTGCTTTAAAGCCAGACTGTTGGGATCTTGGAGGTTGTTCTGTGAGAGATAGACAGACAGTTTATTATAGACAAGTGAGAGATAGACGAACAGTTGATCATGTCGGGCAGCTGAAAGTTAACGGAGCTGCTGCACATCCCTGGAGATGCATCTTCATGTCAAGCTCTTGTGATCTCCAAGCACTTTCAGATCTAACCATCTGTCACTGCACACAACCTCGGGCTAACATTTAAAGCACCGTTGGTTGCATCCACCAACCTCGAAGCTCTTATCACACATCTCTCTGCACTATCCTGATCCTGTAGCACCACTCAGATGATTCCTCAGATGATTCCTCAGCTCTGAGACCTACAGCAAAGCTCTCCTCTGTTCTGGGGTCTAGCTGGTGGAATGAACTTCTCCTAGTTTACCGAACAGCTGAGTTCCAACTGGGTCAAAGGTTACAGGGTTTTAATCAGCAGCCTGTATAATAATGACTACAGCAGGAGGACTGAACTTTCCCCTGTTCCTGTTGGTCACTTGGACACAGTTTCTGTCTGAATCTAAGTTAAAATTCTACTTGTTTATTTTACTTATAAGCAGGTTATAACTGTATTGTGAAGCCTTACTATAACTAGCATGACTTCTCATTATCTCGACTCAGAACTCAACATCACTGCATTAGTTCATTCTTTGCTCATGTTTACTGGCTGATCATTTTTTGACCTTTTTCCTGCCTAAATGTCTTTGGACTTTACACACAATTCTATCCTGAGGGCCAAATAAATCCCTCTGAATGCGAGTCCTCACTCTTTACCCCCTCTTTACCCCCTCACAGATGTCACATGTGGCTGTGAGTAAAGGTAAAAAAAGTTTCCTAGAACACTGTCAGTGATTTATAAGCAGATATTACACTGAAGGCATATTAACATTTTTAGTTCTCATACTGCATTTCACACAAACACACACACACTATATATATATATATATATATATATATATATATATATATATATATATATATATATATATATACACACCCCCCCCCACACACACATACATTATATATAAACACACACACACACACACACACACACACACACACACACACACACACACACACACACACATTTATTGAACATGAAGCTCAGGTTTTACCTGCTGGGTGAAGATCAGGGCCCGTATCCCTAAAGATTCTGAGAATCCTCTGAGAGCTCCTAACTTAACCTAAAAATTCCTTGCCAGGAGTTTTAGCTTAGAAGTGATTCCAGAACATTTTCAGTGAACTCTGAGCAAGGAATGGATGGAAAATCCTATCTTAGTGAGGAGGTGTGTTTGACCCCGTTGCTAGGTATGACTCATCATTTCAAAAGCCGTGATTGGTCGATCCTACAAGTTTAATGAGCAAAGGATTTACTTTCAAATCAATAAACATAATTATACACTCTAATCTTATGCAGACTGTAATTGTAAATAATATTTCACATCCAAGTAAATATCTGGAAAATGAATAGTAAGCTGTAGGGGTTATAGCCTAACATTAGAATCTAAAATATGTGAAAACTTAAGCTCATTACACCCTGTTCAAATAATGATTCGTGTCTTATTTGTTCATATTAATATCCTAGCTGGCATATTTTGTACTTTCACTCCCATATGGACCCCGCTGAAAACAAGATGGCCTGTCTCAGGGGGCTGTCCTTAATGAAGTAGAAATTACAGCGTTATAACTCAGTGTGGTCTTAACGAGGGTAACACGGCTCAGCTTTTATCGATGTCTGTGATTACTTTCTTCTCCGGTGTAATAGCGTTGTGGCGTCGAGTTGGTGAAGTAATTGCATCTCTAAGGAGATCCACCACAAACATGATTCCTGCACGATCCGATCTGTAGCGTCTCAATAATTCCCTGTCATCCAGTGTTTGCAGGACATCTCTTCTGCCTCCTCTGTTGGCCATTTTGTGCAGCTGCTTAGGGGAACTCCTAAGCCACTAAAAGTCCTCTTCCCTGCTCTTAGCAGATCTCGCCTTAGGAGCCCTTTTAAGCGCTAGGAATCTTGAGGAATAGCTTTTATATTAACTGGGATTTTCGTGTCACTTTTAGGGGAAATTCTAAGAAAACGTCATGACTCTGAGAATTTTCTTAGAATTTGGCCGCTAGGAGCCGCTTTTTGCACAAAAATTCTTTAGGGATACGAGCCTTGATCCACAGGAACTGCTGAAACAGTGTGTGTGTGTGTGTGTGTGTGTGTAATAAACACCAGTGATATATGTGTATCACCAAGACAGAGACAGAGGAATGATGTCCTGACATAACAGATGACCTTTTATTTCTTCTCTACATGATGACTTAGAGAAACTTTCAGACTTTTTACAGTATAAACTCAGGAGCTCCAGCACGAGCACCACAGTCTGTCTCTGGTCCAGAGCTGATCAGTAAAACTCATAATCACAACAGAGTTAGAATGATTCCTCATAAGAGCTCCATAATCATCACATCCTGGAGAATTAAAAACAATAAAAGTATTTACAATGAAAGGGTCACGTTAAGATCCCTGAGCAGAGGCCTGGTCCTGAAGTCCTGAACCTCATCAAGGTCACGAGGATCCAAAACTCCTACAGAGTCTCAGAAATACACTCGAGATGAAAAGCTGAAGCCTCCAAGAACTCGTCAGGAACCTTTTAGAAGAGTCTTCATGGTGTAACGGTCTCTGAAAAGCGTCAGCTTTCACCTCAAATATCAGAACAAAAGCAGCGCAGTAACGGACCTCGTATCGGTGCGACGTGTCTTTATATATAGATATGTATTAAAATATTTAATCCTTTCTGTTAAAACTGTTAAAATTCTGATTGTCACTCAAAGCGCTTGTGACTACAGTGCAAAAAACTGACAGAGTGTCAGAAGCTCAGGCGTCTCCTGCGGCGCGGCTGGTGCGGACGTAGCAGCTCCACGACCTCGGCTTCAGCAGGTCAAGAAAAGAAGGCTGAAAAAAATAAAAACAACACACATTCAGCATCAGAGCCAAGAGTAAAGAAAACGTCACCATGGCGATGGTTGCACATCTTTCTCATCCGTCTCTGTGAGTGAGCTGTTGCTATAGAAACCGTACTCACATAAATATTAAAAACTCTGATGTCAGAGCTGCTGTTGTAAAACATTAATCAACCCCTGAGGACCAATCACAACCCAGCACTCAGAAGTGCTATATATTTGGGCCTGAGGAGGAGGAGGAGGAGGAGGAGGAGGAGATGACGAAGAAAACAAAGAAGAAGAAGAAGAAGAAGAAGAAGAAGAAGAAGAAGAAGAATCTTTCCTTCTGAGGGGCAGTGCAGTATGTAGTGTTATTTACCTCCACTAGGGGGCAGTATTTGTGTGCATACCACTCCTGAGAGTAAAGGCACAGCAGAACGGCGAGACCCAGAAACAGAGCCGTCCACACGATGATGTTCCACACAGGTCCAGTTCTCCTGTCATGTAGGACGAAGTTAAACAGCACTGAGGGACACAAACAGCACAGAGACATAATAATAAACAACATGTCTCTCTCTCTCAATCTCTCTCTCTCTCTCTCTCTCTCTCTCTCTCTCTCTCTCTCATTCCCTGAATCTCTCTCTCTCTCTCTCAATCTCTCATTTTCTCTCTCTCTCAATCTCTCTGTCTCTCTCTCATTCTCTCATTCTCTCAATCTCTCTCTCCGTCTCTCTCTTTCTCTCTCTCTCTCTCTCTCTCTCAATATCTAATTTTCTCTCTCTCTCTCTCTCTCTCTCTCTCTCTCTCTCTCTCTCTCTCAATCTCTCTCTCTCTCTCTCATTCAGTTTATAAAATCTAAAATAAATCCTCACTTCCGAAGCACATGAAGAGACAGAAGAGGACGGGGTAGAAGAACCCGAAGCACACGGCCAGCACGTACTCGTGAACCACGGCCGAGACGGTGAAAACGACAAACATGGCGGTCGCTCGGAAACGTTTCCGAGTCATCTGTGGAGAGACGGACAGTTATAAATGGCTATAAATGTTCATTACCAGGTTAATAAACGTATAATAAACATTCTGATGTATTTCTGTTGTGTTTCTTACCCACAGGAGGTCCCGATACACGTAGCTGTAAAGCCAGTCGTGCACCACCACGTTCCAGGTGCGGTAGTAATTAGCAAAGGACGTCGAGTTCCACCAGTCCTGAAGTGTCATAGACTTTATGTCATTAATCAGTAATAAACAAAATCCATAATTATTCAGGCTGAACAGGTCGTATAGGTGTAGTAGGTTTACACACACCTTTACACACACACACACACACACACACACACACACACACACACACACTTATAGACCTTGTGTAGGTCTATAAGGGGTTATAATCATTACTACAGACTGTACTGGTAAACGTTTATAATGGGGTCTCAAAGCATGTTACATTTACATGGTGTGTAACAGTGTGTGTAACAGTGTGTGTGTAACAGTGTGTGTAACAGTGTGTGTAACAGTGTGTGTAACAGTGTGTGTAACAGTGTGTGTAAAGGTGTGTGTGTAACAGTGTGTGTAACAGTGTGTGTAAAGGTGTGTGTGTAACAGTGTGTGTAACAGTGTGTGTAACAGTGTGTGTAACAGAGTGTGTAAAGGTGTGTGTGTAACAGAGTGTGTAAAGGTGTGTGTAAAGGTGTGTGTGTAACAGTGTGTGTAACAGTGTGTGTAAAGGTGTGTGTGTAACAGTGTGTGTAAAGGTGTGTGTGTAAAGGTGTGTGTAAAAGTGTGTGTAAAGGTGTGTGTAACGGTGTGTGTGTAAAGGTGTGTGTGTAACAGTGTGTGTAAAGGTGTGTGTGTAAAGGTGTGTGTGTAAAGGTGTGTGTAACAGTGTGTGTAAAGGTGTGTGTAACAGTGTGTGTAAAGGTGTGTGTGTGTAAAGGTGTGTGTGTAACAGTGTGTGTAAAGGTGTGTGTGTAAAGGTGTGTGTAAAGGTGTGTGTGTGTGTAAAGGTGTGTGTAAAGGTGTGTGTGTAACAGTGTGTGTAAAGGTGTGTGTGTAACAGTGTGTGTAAAGGTGTGTGTGTAACAGTGTGTGTAAAGGTGTGTGTGTAACAGTGTGTGTAAAGGTGTGTGTGTAACAGTGTGTGTAAAGGTGTGTGTAAAAGTGTGTGTAAAGGTGTGTGTAAAGGTGTGTGTGTAAAGGTGTGTGTGTAAAGGTGTGTGTGTAACAGTGTGTGTAAAGGTGTGTGTGTAAAGGTGTGTGTGTAACAGTGTGTGTAAAGGTGTGTGTGTAAAGGTGTGTGTAAAGGTGTGTGTAAAGGTGTGTGTAAAAGTGTGTGTAAAGGTGTGTGTAAAGGTGTGTGTGTAAAGGTGTGTGTAAAAGTGTGTGTAAATGTGTGTGTAACAGTGTGTGTAAAGGTGTGTGTAAAGGTGTGTGTAACAGTGTGTGTAACAGTGTGTGTGTAAAGGTGTGTGTAACAGTGTGTGTAAAGGTGTGTGTAAAGGTGTGTGTAACAGTGTGTGTAAAAGTGTGTGTAAAGGTGTGTGTGACAGTGTGTGTAACAGTGTGTGTAAAGGTGTGTGTAACAGTGTGTGTAAAAGTGTGTGTAACAGTGTGTGTAAAGGTGTGTGTAAAGGTGTGTGTGTAAAGGTGTGTGTAACGGTGTGTGTAAAAGTCTGTAACAGTTTGTGTAAAGGTGTGTGTAACGGTGTGTACTGGTCTGTAGTGGTGTGTACTGGTGTGTAAAGGTGTGTACTGATCTGTACTGGTGTGTACCGGTGTGTACTGGTGTGTACCAGTGTGTACTGGTGTGTACTGGTCTGTACTGGTGTGTACTGGTGTGTAAAGGTGTGTACTGGTGTGTAAAGGTGTACTGGTCTGTACTGGTGTGTAAAGGTGTGTAAAGGTGTGTAAAGGTGTACTGGTGTGTACTGGTCTGTACTGGTGTGTAAAGGTGTGTACTGGTGTGTACTGGTGTGTAAAGGTGTGTACTGGTGTGTACTGGTGTGTACTGGTGTGTAAAGGTGTGTACTGGTGTGTACTGGTGTGTACTGGTGTGTAAAGGTGTGTACTGGTGTGTAAAGGTGTGTACTGGTGTGTACTGGTGTGTAAAGGTGTGTACTGGTGTGTAAAGGTGTGTACTGGTCTGTACTGGTCTGTACTGGTGTGTAAAGGTGTACTGGTGTGTACTGGTGTGTAAAGGTGTACTGGTGTGTACCGGTGTGTACTGGTGTGTACCAGTGTGTACTGGTGTGTACTGGTGTGTAAAGGTGTGTACTGGTGTGTAAAGGTGTGTACTGGTGTGTAAAGGTGTGTACTGGTGTGTACTGGTCTGTACTGGTGTGTAAAGGTGTACTGGTCTGTACTGGTCTGTACTGGTGTGTAAAGGTGTACTGGTCTGTACTGGTCTGTACTGGTGTGTA
>NC_062531.1:1050350-1052850 GCF_022655615.1 Tachysurus fulvidraco
GCAGCGAGAGAGAATACGAGATAGTAGAGAGTCAGACATATACAGCTCGATGTCTCTCTCTACTCTCCTCCCAAATCTCTCCTACCCCCCCCACACTCTCTCTCTCTCTCTCTCTCCCCCCCCCCTCTCTCTGTCTCTCTCCCCCCCCCTCTCCCTTACCTGTGATTGGACAGGTGAGATACAGGTGAGTCCACCGGCTGTAAAGTTACAGAAAACCTGCAGAGCATCAAATGGACAGCCATCGTTCGGATCGATGTAATAAACTCCTGCAAATGAAATGATATAAAAATGACCTAGAGGATGCAGATAGAGGATGAAGCTGATGAGCAGATCCAGTCTTCACAACTTTTTAGATGTTGTATAAGAATCTTAGATGATTGTGTTGGAGATCAAAGTGAAAGCATGTGATAATCTGTGGTCCTGACCGTCATGGAGCTGAGGATGACCGAGTGCGAGTTCTCTGCACACCGACGCCGGATGCTTTTTAGTTCCTCGAGGCTGATCTTCTGCATTAACCTTCTCGTAAGATCTCAGACTTCTCTGAGATTTTATTTTGGTTTTCTGAGGAAGAGAAGGCCGAGAGACACGAATGAACGATTGAGTCGAGCTTTCCATGCCACCTACAGTATGTGTTCGAAATGAATCAGTTACGTACGCATGTGTGTGTGTGTGTGTGTGTGTGTGTGTGTGTGTGTGTGTGTGTACGATAAGAATTTGTACCAACATTTTGGGCTGCACTTCTGTTCGTCTCTGAGATGCTCGGTGTTGCTTTCCGAGCTCCAGGAGGTCCTGCTTTCCCCTTCAACAATGTGATGGGACGAACAAATATCTCTCAGTATCAGAAAACATTTGCTCATATCGAGCAGTTCGTTAAAATCCTGAAGCTGTTGTCTGCTGAAGCATTAACTTTGGGCTGTAACTGAAATGTCCCAGTTGTCACCCACCTTTCTGCTGTGAAGCCGTTTGTATGAATGAATAAATCACCTGTTCTCCTCTTTGCCCTTTCTTTCCTTTCGGCCCTGAGGACCCTCGCACACCCTTCAGTCCCTGTTCATGGAGATAAAGTTCATATAGAATACCGTAGAGTGTAGAACAGAACACTACCATGTAGACCAGGGGTGTCAAACTCTGGCCCACGGTGTAATTATATTTGTCCCGTGAGATCATATCACGTGTGCATTACAGCTGACTAGCCGCATGCTACGCTAATACTACAAATCCCAGAATGCCTTGCCAATGTATTGACGCGTAGTCACGAACACCGAGCGGCCCTCATTCTCTGTTGGCAGTCGTTAACAACCCTGTTACAGTCACATGGGGCAAGTTAATTCACCCTCCACAAAAATGTCCAAAGGACAGATGGACAATAGGAGCTTACAGGACAGGAGGGAGGCAGATTATCTGTTCACGTATATAAAGGACAGACCTGTTTGTGTCGTGTGCTAACGGTGCTAACGTGTCTGTAACGACAGTATAGAACATAAGAAGACACTGTGACACGAAACATTATGAGAAGTTTAAGGACCTGGATGTAAAGCAGAAGCTCCAGAAGGTGGAGGAGATGAAAAAAAGTCTGGTTTCCCGTCAGACTATGTTCATGAAAGCTAAATAAAAAGTGAAGCTGCTGTAAAGGCTGTAAAGCTTTATTGTGGCAGCAGAAACAGCAAAATCTGCCCTTTAATGTGGGAGAGTTTGTCAAAAAGTGTAGGGTCAAAGTTTGTGACATGAACATCACTGATGTGGCTTTTATTTCTAATTTTGTAATAATGAGCTCTGGTTGTTCTAAATCCTGTGTTTAAGTAAAACTACAGTTTGTTTACACATGAAAATGGTTGAACATTACACATCAGTTGCAGTTAATTTTACAATAAATATTCAGTTTGGCTCTGACTTTATCTCAGTTTTATATTTTGGCCTGTGACTTTATCTCAGTTTTATATTTTGGCCCGTGACTTTATCTGTTTTATATTTTGGCCAGTGACTTTATCTCAGTTTTATATTTTGGCCCACTGTGACTTTATCTCAGTTTTATATTTTGGGCCCGTGACTTTATCTCAGTTTTATATTTTGGGCCGTGACTTTATCTCAGTTTTATATTTTGGGCCCGTGACTTTATCTCAGTTTTATATTTTGGGCCGTGACTTTATCTCAGTTTTATATATTGGCCCGTGACTTTATCTCAGTTTTATATTTTGGCCCGTGACTTTATCTGTTTTATATTTTGGCCCGTGACTTTATCTCAGTTTTATATTTTGGGCCCGTGACTTTATCTCAGTTTTATATTTTGGGCCCGTGACTTTATCTCAGTTTTATATTTTGGGCCGTGACTTTATCTCAGTTTTATATTTTTTTGCCCGTGAATTTATCTCAGTCTTATATTTTGGGCCCGTGAATTTATCTCAGTTTTATATTTTGGGCCCGTGAATTTATCTCAGTTTTATATTTTGGGCCCGTGACTTTATCTCAGTTTTATATTTTGGGCCAGTGACTTTATCTCAGT
>NC_062531.1:1055350-1072850 GCF_022655615.1 Tachysurus fulvidraco
TTATACAGATGGATAGATCACTAAATGAAGTGGAAAATGAACAGATGGACAACAAAATGATAAACAGATCCATGCATCACTTCTTCGTCACAGCAGCCACCGAGACACAAACTCAACACAGGAAAGTGAAATTTAAACAAACAGCAGAAGTGCAGAGATGAATAAATATTGAAGTGTACCTGTGCACCTGCTGGGCCTTTAGGTCCTGCTACACCCTGCATTCCCTAAAAATAAGCATGCATATTTAAATCATATATTATTCGATAATAAAAATGAGCGACCTACAGTACAGAAGTGTTCCTTCATGGAAGATCAACATTACCTTCAGACCTGGTGCTCCTGCAGGTCCTGGGCTTCCAGAGATTCCAGAAATTCCCTGTAAAATTCCCATGCTTAGACGTATGTGCAGTTAGTTTTGTGAAACTTATTTGGGAAGCTTGCGATTTTTTTTCCTAATGAAGATGAGATGTTCGTGTACCTTTGGTCCTGGAAGACCGACGTGTCCCTTTTCACCACCAAGTCCAGGAATCCCCTGCATACAAACAACACACTCTCTAACACATAACACACAACCTCTAAATGATCATGTAAAGAGGAAATAAAAGATACAAGTGATTCATTTAAATATGTCTTTAACTGATTACATCAACACTGTAACCTACTCTTGGTCCAACAGGTCCTGAAAGACCAGGTTCTCCTCTTTCTCCAGAGGAACCCTGTAAGAACATATGTCACTTTTTACAGTTCATATAAAATCTTTTACAGGTACCAAAAGTGGAGTAAGACCTTGATCCCAGCGAGTCCTCGCTTCCCAGGCTGTAACCCAGGCTCTCCTGCAGGACCCTGTCAGGTTTATAAGTACATAAAGAAAATAATCACAATAAAGACAGATTTTTTTGTGTGTCATATATATCAGAAGTTTGTGAGAGTATACATGATGAGTTTCAGCCACTCACTGGTCTGCCAGGCTCTCCTGGTCTTCCTGGAGCTCCTGCATGTCCTCGGTCACCCTGAACGACAACGACGACAATGTGTGAAGTATAGAACCGTTTCACTGAGCAGAATGACAGAAAATTCATATGACAAAAATCATACAATCCTAAAACTACAGAGATGATGAACTACAGATCAGGTGCACGTGAAGGACCCAAAAAATAAGAAATGAAGAAGCTATGGTACAAAAAAAAAGGGTAACTATGGAACAATGTCTTAGCAGCAGACAGGAATATACTGACATAAAAGGGGACAAACCCCAGGAACAACACAATAAGAACAGGAAACAATGACCATATAAGGAAAGGACTCGGGCAAAAAGGAGTCCGTCGAGTCAAGAAGCTTCCCTAAATATCTGACGCATTACACAGTGAAAAGTGAGCAATAAATGAAGTAAAATCAATCTTACCGGATCTCCTTCATTGCCTTGAACTCCCAGTAACCCATCGGTCCCACGGAGACCCTGAAAATACCAAATAAAAACAAGTAAAAACAATTTTTTTTAACATTTGTATTAATCAGTGACTAAGATATAGAACTCTATCATTCTGAGTAACACTGATACTCGCTGGTTTTCCTTGAATCCCACGAGAGCCACGTTTTCCTTTCGGACCTTGAGCTCCCTGCAGAAAACGTGTATTTACTCGTTTCAGCAAACTCTACAGTTCTGGTTTGACCTACTGGTGGGAATTTATTATATGTTTTAACAGAATAAAGACAAACCAAGTCCAAAACTGACTCACTGTTCTTCCAGCCACACCTTTGCTTCCTCGGTCTGCAGGAAGTCCAAGTTCCCCCTTATTAAAAGACACACAAACACTCAGATAGTTTAACATGCGCAAATAAACAACCAACCAACCAACACACTATTCTGAACTTTTACCTTGGTTCCTGGTTGACCTTTCACCCCTATATTTCCTGAAGGTCCAGCAGGTCCTCTTGTGCCTTTTTCTCCAGGAGGCCCTTTAGGACCCAGAGGTCCCACGGCTCCCTAAACAAATAACGGAGTTCATTCATTCATTCATTCATTCATCTTCTACCGCTTATCTGAACGTCTCGGGTCACGGGGAGCCTGTGCCTATCTCAGGCGTCATCGGGCATCGAGGCAGGATACACCCTGGACGGAGTGCCAACTCATCACAGGGCACACACACACTCTCTCATTCACTCACACACACACACACACACACATACTACGGACAATTTTCCAGAGATGCCAATCAACCTACCCAGTACACTGTGTGTGTGAAGTACACTGTGTATGTGTGTGAAGTACACTGTGTGTGTGTGTGTGAAGTACACTGTGTGTGTGTGTGAAGTACACCGTGATGTGAAGTACACTGTGTGTGTGATGTGAAGTACACTGTGTGTGTGTGTGAAGAACACTGTGTGTGATGTGTGTTTGAAGTACACCGTGTGTGTGATGTGAAGTACACTGTGTGTGTGTGTGTGTGTGTGTGTGTGTGTGTGTGTGTGTGTGTGTGTGTGTGTGTGTGTGTGTGTGTGTGAAGTACACTGTGATGTGAAGTACACTGTGTGTGTGATGTGAAGTACACTGTGTGTGTGTGTGTGTGAAGTACACTGTGTGTGTGTGCGTGTGTGAAGTACACTGTGAGTGTGTGTGTGTGTGTGAAGTACACTGTGTGTGTGTGTGTGAAGTACACTGTGTGTGTGTGTGTGTGTGTGTGTGTGTGTGTGTGTGTGTGTGTGTGTGTGTGTGTGTGTGTGTGTGTGAAGTACACTGTGAGTGTGTGTGTGAAGTACACTGTGAGTGTGTGTGTGTGTGTGTGTTTGTGTGTGTGTGAAGTACACTGTGTGTGTGAGTGTGTGTGTGAAGTACAGTGTATGAACTCTATAATAAAGATCACAACACTGCTACTTTATATTCTATAAAAAGCCTCACATCATTTCCTCCGTCTCCGATCTCTCCTTTCTTTCCTTTCACCCCTTCGATACCCTGAAATTATAAATCAGAATTAAACACAGCCGCTGCCGATGAGACAGAATTATGTTTTGTTTCATAAAATAAAAACCCCAACGTACTGCTGGTCCTTCTTCACCCTGAGCTCCAGGTCTCCCTCGCTCACCAAAATGTCCCTATCGTCCAACAAGACACCAAATAATGAGACTGAATTAAACACAAAGTCACTGCTAATGAGGACCTTCATCACACAAAGAACACTTACCTTCAGCCCCGAGCATCCGTTAGCTCCAACAGCACCTCTGGTTCCTATTGAACCCTGTATTTAGGGGATATTAGGAGATATTTTACTAAGTAACACAAACGTAATTGACGTGAATGTAATGAAACACATAAAACACTTACTAATGTTCCTGGTGCACCTGCAGGACCTGGGGAGCCCAGAATCCCACTTTCGCCCTGAATCAGAGAGAAGAAAACAGCGTTGGACATTTGTGTGTGTGTGTGTGTGTGTGTGTGTGTGTGTGTGTGTGTGTGTGTGTGTGTGTGTGTGTGTGTGTGTGTGTGTGTGTGTTTGTGTGTGTGTGTGTGTGTGTTTGTGTGTGTGTGTGTTTGTGTGTGTGTGTGTTTGTTTGTGTGTGTGTGTGTGTGTGTGTGTTTGTGTGTGTTTGTGTGTGTGTTTGTGTGTGTGTTTGTGTGTGTGTTTGTGTGTTTGTTTGTGTGTTTGTGTGTGTGTCTGTGTGTGTGTGTGTCTGTGTGTGTGTTAATAATATATGTATTAATTCCTCCTGTAAAATTAAAGATACTCACAATAAGCCCAAGTTCACCTTTATCACCCTTCGTACCATCGGGTCCGGTTTCACCACCAGGTCCGTATTTACCTGCCAGACCAGGACGTCCTCTGGGACCAGACTGACCCTGAAGACACACGCTACTTTTACACCATACTCACACTACGTGTCGTCTCTGCTCCCTGATTACTTTGTGATTACTTTAATGGTGAGTGTTTGTGTAGTCATCGTTTAGAATTGTATAACTCTACAAAACATTCCCAGCTGACTCTGACTCGAGCATTACCTTTTCTCCAGAAGGTCCCTGTTCTCCTGCTTGCCCTTGAAAGCCACTCTGTCCCTAAAACATGAACCATATATTTTTAATAGACTTTACAAATATATATAATGTCACACTTATTAACGAACATCTAATTGACGATCAGTACGTTGTGTATTGTTTATTTTTCTCGCCGTACTTCCTGTCCAGTAACGCCCTTTATCCCTGCTCGCCCACGATTCCCTCTGTCTCCTCTGACACCTTGTGATCCAGAAGCTCCAGAGAATCCAGGACTTCCCTTTTCACCCTGAAAGACAGAGAAACTTTCTATAACAGTGTCCCATTGAGGTCAGGAGAGAACCATAAGACAAGTGACCGCAGTGGAGTGGGAAAGGGCTGTAGATTTTGGCACACACACGGTTCTACATTTGGCTCATGACACCTTGGTTCTTACAGATTCCCGACAATCTGCGCTTCACACTCATGAGATATCGCGCTCTTGGAAATATTGTCAGTGTGAGAAATGAAGAAGCGTCAGACCGAAGCTCCTGCTTATTGACATATGAGAAGTATTTAGTACTTTTCCCATTAGTAACCCTTCGGTACCTCTTTGGTACCCATTACTGCCATATCGACACATTACTGATGCCCTGTTAGTGCTACATTCATACTATACCACTGACCTTTAGGGCTCTTGGATCTTTTAAAGCTCATGAATGTGATAGTTTTTACATTTTTAGGCTTTTTATACAACTGAGCAACAAGGGCCTTGCTCAGGGGCCCAGCAGTGGCAGTGGACATGGGAATCAAACTTACCATCTTCTGATTGGTAGTCCAGCACCTTAAACACTAGGCTACCGCATCCCAAGACAATTTTTAGTAAGCTGTTGGTTGTGATAAAACACACTGTGGTGCTGTTGCTGCCTCTTTGGGACCCATTAGTGTCCTAAATTAGTATAGTGGCTTGGTAGTTATCATTTAGCTTCACACCTCCAGGGTTGGATGATTGATTCCCACCTCCACTGTGTGTGTGTGTGTGTGTGTGTGTGTGTGTGTGTGTGTGTGTGTGTGTGTGTGTGTGTGGAGCTAGTATGTTCTCCTGAAGTCTCAGTGGTTTCCTCCAACCAGCACTGTGTGGGTCGGCATCCCTAAATTGTCTGTATCGTGCCCAAAGTCTCCTGGGATCAGCTCCAGATTTCGGGCCGGGTTTAGGTGACGTCTGGAGCTGAGCGGCTGCGAGCGGCAGTGGTGTTGTAGCTTTGGTGGAGAGAGAAGGTGTGTATCGCTCTTCTCTCTGTTCACCGGTACTTTGTCATGTTTAACAGTGCTTGGTGTACGTGTATATTGTGTTTGCTCAAATTTAACCCACAAATTAGCAAAAATGAGCACGAAACAGACGTCGTTAGGAAGTTAGAAACTCTGCCGGTGTTCTGGATTAAAGTCATGGCGGAATACCCTGAGATTGTCACCACAGCACTTACATCCCTATCGTCATGTCCGACATGCTGTCTGTGTGAAGCGGGGATTTCTGCAGTGATGGCAACCGAAACAAAACAACGGAATAAACTGGACATAAGCGACACACTTCGGGTGTCATCGTCTCCTGTTACCCCAGATGGAACCGTCTCGTTGTAAAGACACAAGCTCAGGGTTCTCATCGATTTGTGTTGTAGTGAGTTAAAAAGGCATGTTTAAATACTATTACATTAAAATTATTTATTTTAATTTAATTGTATAGCCGCCACCCCCCACCCCTAGCGGGCCGCGGTAAAATTATCAAACATTGACCGGTCCGCAGCGAAAAAAAGGTTGGGGACCGCTGCCCTAGTGCAAGGCACCAAACCCCCCGACACCCCCCCCCCCGGTACTTAGCCGTATGTCACGTCACTTTCAAACTTTCACTTTCTCCAAATTAATGCCCCACTGACAGATGTTTGTGTCCCTGTGGTACCTGATCGATGCCCTGTGTCTGCCCTAATCACAATCTTACTAATAATATATTTGATACCCCATAAACATACCCCAGTAATGTCCTTTATTCCACCATTAATAACCAACCAGTGTAACTGCTAACCCATTAACAGCTTCTGTGCCCTACTGGTGCCTCACTAGTGTTTTACATGCACTCTATTGGTATACCACCTACCCCTATACCACCTACCCCTATAGCACCCACCCCTATAGCACCTACCCCTATAGCACCCCATTGCTAAAATATAGTGTACATTTGGACCTTTAAGATACTAGTGTTCAATAATTAATCAATTAAATAACTAATTATTTCTCTTTTTCCTCAAAATATCTTATGGGTAACTTGTTGGTGCCCCAACACTAGTGCCTGTTAGTACACAATCAGTGGTACATCAGTACCCCATTATCTGACTGGTGTTGATGCAAAATCTGTAAAACATTGCGGTTATTTTAGTTTATTTATGTATTTAGTTAGTTAGTTAGTTAGTTAGTTAGTTAGTTAGTTAGTTAGTTAATATCAGACAGAAATCAGGAGGTTTTGAAAATTCATAACAAAAAATAAAATCCAAACTTACTGCTGGTCCTTTCGGTCCCAGAGGTCCGACTGCTCCCGTGAATCCGACTGCACCCTGAAACACGACGTCACAGAATCAGTGGATAGATCTGATTCTCAAATGTTATAAAATTTACAAAAATGGCATTTTAATAACTTAAAGGTGGGGTCTCCGATATTTGAGAAATGCTTCAGAAAACTGCTTTGGGCCTCCAAACAAAACAGAAATCAAAACAAACGTGTAGCCAATGAGCAGAAAGGGGCGGGTCTTGTCAATATTTGCGGAGTGTTCAGTGTGCATGTGCGTATATTCACAGGTTGGAGCTAAACGCTGTTACTACACAAAACGCGGTTGTAGCTGCCTCTCTACATTACTACGATAGAAAAGAGGTGTTATTTGTGTAGTAACAGCGTTTAGCTCAGGAGTTATTGACTCGGGAAACTCCAACCTGTGAATATGTGGCCAACTTCCTGCTCCTTCAGTTCTCTCCAGCGCTGGAAAGCTGATCCTATATTAACACGTCCTACTTCTTGTCCTTATCGTAAGTCTTTCTTCTCTTTCTTTCTTTGTTTTTATCCTCCATGTCGATGTTAAAACCGCTTTCCGCTAATGTCACACACGCGCACCGAACACTCTCTCCGCCCATATCGACAAGCCCCGCCCCTTACTGCTCATCGGCTACACGTTTGTTTTGACCCGACTCTGCTTTGTTTTCTGAAGCATTTCTCAAACAACGGAGACCCCACCTTTAAGACACAGTCTGATGAAGGCAGTAATCAGTCTACCTCCTCACCGTTGACCCCAGACACCCCCTCCACTCCCTCTGCTCCTTTAACCCCCTGTACAGTAGGAATAGACACACAACCATCTGTTACTAAAATCAAAGCTGTTACTCAATAATCCGCTTGTTTATGATAACGAACCTTATCTCCTTTATACCCTTGAGGTCCAAACGCACCAGCTGGTCCATCTTTCCCCTGAAGTATAAATGATTACGATTATTAAGGATGACATCACTAGTGACGGATGCGCTGGATCATTTTAGGATATCTTTGAAACTAAACACTTTTATTTTTTTTTTAATATTCATTACCGGATATCCAGGCACCCCTACAGGACCAGGTGGACCCTGAGGCCCTTGATCTCCTGGTGGCCCCTGGGGGCCCGTTGTACCCCACACACCCATATTCCCCTGTACACCCTGTAATGTACAGATATAAATGAGTTATAACCAAGCTCATTCAGGCCACATCAACATTCAGTACATAAAGTGTTTTAATTAGATGTTGAATTCTGGCTTCTGACTCTTCAGAAGGTGGTAATTAACCTCGAGTGTTCAGAGGGGCTTTATTAAGCGTTATAAACATGAGTAATAAAAGATTTTTAGATAAAACATATTATAGTGATTTCTTACAGGATTCCCTCTGTAACCTTTACCTCCCTGCAGACCTCGAGCTCCCTGGAGAGAAATAAATATTCATAACTTATGTAACTGCTTCAAATAGACGAATGGACTTAAACTAACAAATGACTTTAAAATGGAAAACTTACTGGACGTCCTCGTTTTCCTTTAGGACCCTCGTGTCCTTGATCTCCCTACAAACACGAAGCGTCACAGGAACAAATAAAAGAGGCAGAAGAAGAAGAAGAAGAAGAAGAAGAAGAAGAAGAAGAAGAAGAAGAAGAAGAAGACAAAGAATAAAAAAAGAAGAAGATGAAGAAGATGACGAAGAAGAAGAAAAGAAGAAGAAGAAAAGAAGAAGAAGAAGAAGAAGAAGAAGAAGAAGAAGAGGATTGTTGAAACAATTAAAGGAAGCACTTTATTATGTTCTGACCTTCTGCCCAGGACTACCAGCATGTCCCTTTGGTCCCTCAGAGCCTTTGATTCCCTGACAAACACAAACATAAACACAAACACAAACATAAACATAAACACAAACACAAACACAAACACAAACACAAACACAAACATAAACACAAACACAAACACAAACACAAACATTCTTTATTCTTTATTCACCCAATGACATTAAACCCTTTAATCCCAGATATAATGCTGAATCTGCTTTATTTATGGTGTTAAATCAGATGAGATTTTGGCCAGGATGCATAAATAAGTATAATAAACAGGTCCAAAAATTTAGGGAGACGCAGTGGCTTAGTGGTTAGCATGTTCGCCTCACACCTCCAGGGTTGGGGGTTCGATTCCCGCCTCCGCCTTGTGTGTGTGTGGAGTTTACATGTTCTCCCCGTGCCTCGGGGGTTTCCTCCGGGTACTCCGGTTTCCTCCCCCGGTCCAAAGACATGCATGGTAGGTTGATTGGCATCTCTGGAAAATTGTCCGTTGTGTGTGTGTGTGTGTGTGTGTGTGAATGAGAGTGTGTGTGTGTGTGTGAGTGAATGAGAGTGTGTGTGTGTGAGTGAATGAGAGTGTGTGTGTGCCATGTGATGGGTTGGCACTCCGTCCAGGGTGTATCCTGCCTCGATGCCCGATGACGCCTGAGATAGACACAGGCTCCCCGTGACCCGAGAAGTTCGGATAAGCGGTAGGAGATGAATGAATGACCAAAAATCTCTGCTGTCACTGCAGCATATTAACGTTAATGTTTTTTTATTACGTACCAACGCTCCAGGCTTCCCAGGTATGCCAACGGTTCCCCTACTTCCCGGATCCCCCTGTATAAGAAAAACTGGGTTTCAGCCCAATCTGTTGTAACACGGACAAAAAAGTTCTAAAGTTCTAAATTCAAGGTGAAAATACAATCCTTCTCAGATCCTTTTAGTACAAACAGCTTGCACCGGAGCTCAAACCCTGCACCATGTTTTAGTGAGAAACTCGAGGTTTACTAACAATGTTTCCAACAGGACCTTGTAGACCAGGAGCTCCAGGCTTTCCCCGGAAACCCTGAAAGGCAAACAGGGTCCATCACAGATCCTGAAGGTTAAATCCTCTAACACTGTATAAATGTCTCAGTGTCTTTTCCTCACCTTGCGTCCTGAAGAACCCGTGTCTCCATTCGCTCCTAGTGCTCCTGTGTGACCCTGAATGTGAATTTAACATCTCTCACTTTGTCACTTTTACTGCTGTGTCCTTATACATCACTGATGCTTCATCATACTCTGCACTTACTGGAGAACCATGAAATCCATCCTGCCCTCGAATCCCTGGGAAACCCTGTAGTCCCTGTATGGAAAAAATAAATAAATCTAGTTTATCTGTGAATCATATTCACAGGTTGGAGTTTCCCGAGTCAATAACTCCTGAGCTAAACGCTGTTACTACACAAATAACACCTCTTTTCTATCGTAGTAATGTAGAGAGGCAGCTACAACCGCGTTTTGTGTAGTAACAGCGTTTAGCTCAGGAGTTATTGACTCGGGAAACTCCGACCTGTGAATATGTGGCCGACTTTACTTAAGACGCCGAGGCGCTTTTTTCCTTCTCGATAGGTGAGTAACGTTGGTTTTGCTTTGTTACACAGAACTAATATATGCCTTTGTCCTTTACATCATTATGCTTGTGTGGCATTTTTGCTTGTTTGTTTATCTACAATCGTATTGTTCTTCCCTTCAGCTATGATAAAGACACGTTTCTTTCTGTTAGTCGCCCGGGTTACGTATGTATGTGTGGGCGGAGCTATCGATACAGGGGTGGGACCCGTTTGGGTTAGGGGCGTGTTTGTTTTGGTGATTTTATATGTCAACATTGGCTTTTAAACATCGGAGACCGCACCTTTAAGGGATTAGTAATAGGTTTTAGAGTTTAGAGTTAGTGATGAAGGTCTACAGTATGCAACGCTGCACTACTAGTTATTAAGGTTTAAGCTTGAGATTAGGAGTCAAGGTTTTAAGATCATGACATACACGAGGCTGTTGGACTGAAAGCCGACTATATTTAAAGTGTCCTTCAGCACGTCCTACCTTCAGACCTTTAGCTCCAGGTCCTCCCGGAAACCCCGTTCTACCCTGCAAGCACAAATGATGACTAAATCAACAACACGTGCCACATATTGAGAAGCTCTTCAGTAATTATTATTTCAAATGCTGCAAAATTTGATCTTAAATATCAATATAATTAATCTGATGTACACAGGAACCTTGATACCAGGCTCTCCTTCAGGTCCTCGCTGTCCCGATTTTCCCATTTGTCCCTATGAAAGCCATCAGAGTGTATGTGAGAATAGTAACTTCATTATTTTAGCTAAAATCAGCTATAATCACAAAAGGATATCGTCTTACCAACGATCCCGGCAGGCCGCTGAATCCACCCCGCCCCGACCGCCCCTTTCGTTTTGAGGGAAAAAACAAAACAAAAAAGTTTTTCTTTATCAATAAAAACGACCTGTTAAACCTGTTATTCCGTTAAAAATGTAATTCTCTTAATCCCAGTCATGAGAATGAGGAAGAAGAAGAAGAAGAAGAAGAAGAAGAAGAAGACTGGGGGGGGGGTAGAAGCCTTTATTATCACCACAGCACAGTGGAATTCTTTTCTTCACATACCCCAACTGAGGAGATTGGGGTCAGAGTGCAGGGGCAGCTATGATACAGCACCCCTGGAGCAGGGAGTGGTGAGGGCCTTGCTCAAGGGCCCAGCAGTGGCAGCTTGGCTGTGCGGGGCCTTGAACCCCGATACTCCGATGAACAACCCAGAGCCTTAACCAGTTGAGCCACAACTGCCCCATGAAGCAGTGCAACAATCAGAAGCAGACAAACAAACCCGTTAGAGACGGATAGCTAATAAGAAAGCCGGCGAGCGGAAGAGAAACTAACAAACGATCTTCCGTGATAGCTGGAATAACCGGATAAGTCGATGCATTCGCACAAAGACGTGTTCGTCATGGGCTTTATGACTGCTTAAGGGTTCAACCGAGTGTAACAGGTTCTACTTGGCACTAGTAGTAGGGTTCTACAAAGAGACTTGAAATGCTTCCGGAAGAAAGAAACAAGCCAAAGACCCAGTAAGTGGCAGAAGATACCAGATTTTCATCACTGGTGTGTGTTTAAGTGCTTCAGGGCCGTGGTAGGTGGAGTCACAGGGCTGTCCATCAAACAGCTCATTAGGACAAGTCTGGGACAGGTGTGATCGCTGAGGTAAGAGCTTTATCACACTTCTGTCTGATCTTTCATACAAACATCATTCATGCAACATTATACCAAACAATATGTTTTACTTTAAGTACCTTATCACCTCTCGGCCCTGGAACTCCAGTTGCACCATCAGGACCTCGTTCTCCCTGGAGATAAAACCGTTTATATTTTATATTTCAGTGAACCACTTTGTCTTCCTTCCGTCCTTCCTTCCTTCCTTCCTTCCTTCCTTCCTTCCTTCCTTCCTTCCTCTATAAAGACTTTCCTTACCTTTGGGCCATCTTTGCCTTGCTTACCCTGATCTCCAGCACTTCCTTCCAAACCCTAAAAGTTTAAAATATCATCACAGGGAAGTCTGATATCATTTGAAACAAACCATGAACAAAACCAGAAAAGTTTACTTGCGGTCCCGGTGATCCGGTGGATCCGGTCGGCCCGGGATCTCCCTGTACGCCCGAACGACCCGCTCGACCACGGAACCCGGGAAAACCAGGAGTACCCGGAAAACCCTGAGAAGATCCACAACGTGTTTCATTACCGTATCATCGAAACGTTCACCTTCACAAGAAGAATTATTAGAACGTGATCTCAACACATCAAGAGCTTTTGTTTATAATTATTTCAATAATTGTTGTGCTAAATAAATAATAATAAAAAAATTATAATAATGGTAAATGTAAAAAAAGAAAAAATATATTTAAAAAATAAGCCGGTACTTAGAACAACAACAAAAAAAAAGTACATATCGATAATCTGTAACTAATTATGATTAAAGAAAAAAAAATCAGGATCCGTTTTTAAATCCAAACGAGAACTCGTTAGCAAACGGCTACGTCGGGTTAAAGTTTGTGACTTAGCCGAACTAGCATCTGAGATGTGTGAATAAAACAGAGAAATTGTCATCCTTTCTTTCTTTATTCTTCTGCCGACCCATCACAGGGCACAAACACTCTCATTCACTCACACACACACACACACACACACACACACACACACACACACACACACACACACACACACACACACACACACTACGGACAATCTCCCAGAGATGTCAATCGACCTACCATGCATGTCTTTGGACCGGGGGAGGAAACCGGAGTACCCGGAGGAAACCCCCGAGGCACGGGGAGAACATGCAAACTCCACACACACAAGGCGGAGGTGGGAATCGAACCCCTGACCCTGGAGGTGTGAGGCGAACGTGCTAACCGCTAAGCCACCGTGCCCCCCCCCTTCACAGTTAAATTAAGAAAATCTAAAGTCTGATATAAATGAAGAACAAACCCACTTGTTCTCCTCTTTCACCAGGATCTCCTTTATCTCCTCTCTCAGCTTTCACACCCTGAATAATAAAGAGAAACAGTTTATAATAATAATAATAATAATAATAATAATAATAATAATAATAATAATAATAATAATAATAATAAAGTTTGTTTAAATAAATAAAGGACTGTGTTAAATACTCTTACTGGATCACCTGAGGGTCCTAGATTTCCATCTTTTCCAACAACACCCTGAAAAAAACCCATTAAAGCAGTGGATCAATACGTCTATAAATACATTAATTAGATAAACACCAGATTAAAGTGAGGTAGAAACTTCACATGGGTTCATTTACACTTCTGTATAAAACAATAACATCTGTAAGACACACGTGTCCATTTAGCAAGCACGCTAAACGTTACGACGAGATGACGGTTGCCATGGTGACGATATTAGCTTGGAAAGTGACGATGTAAAAATTATTTGTGTCAATCTAACGTTAACTAGCGTGAAAGCTAAATTAGCTAATATTAGTGATTGAAAAATGATGATTGTCATGGCAACAAGAGAAGCTTCGATTTGCATATTCTTGCACTTTTATGGATAATCACACATCCTGGCTCTTTAAAATCAGACTATGTTCCAAAGTTAAATGGTTCAATCATTTATTTTGTAACTTCTTCATAAAGGACGCGGTCTCACTGGTGGTCCTGGTGGTCCTGGGTCTCCAATGGACCCTTCAGTTCCAGTCTGTCCCTGTAGAGAGTTAAACCCAGGAGATATAAATGTGAACAATAAATATAGATATATTATATTAAATAGATTATTAAAGTACAAATTTGTGTAATATCAAAGAACACATACAGGGTCTCCTTTAGGTCCTGGAGGACCATCTCGCCCTGGTTTACCCTAAAATACATTTTTTTTTTGGAAAAAAAAGAAAGCGTTCATGGAGTTAATTGTCATGTAAAGACATTTGGATCAGGCTTTGTTTTTAACCCTGAAGTAAACACGACATGAATCATTTTAGACTTTATTAATATTCCAGTGAGAGAGTAAACACACACACACACACACACACACACACATACACACACACATACACACATACACATACACACACACACACACACACACACACACACACACACACACACACACACACACACACCTGAGGTCCAGCATCTCCATGAAATCCCATCATGCCTTCAGGACCTGGATCTCCCTGAACACGACACATAAAGAAAGACAGACACTTACACATTCTGATAAATAAGGGATCATTACACTTAACACTGCAAGGTTTTTAAAGACTTTTATTTATTTTATTTATTTAATTATATATTTTTAGTTTTTTTCTCTATTTATTTTTTGGAGTGAGATTTTTGAACAGATCTTTAGATAAAATTAACAAATAGTTATTTTTATTAGTGCGATTTGCATTTTTAAATAATGAAACATATAATAAGGTGTTTGAAATATATTTAGATCAGAATGAGACTATATGTGATTGTGGTTATATGTGATTGTGATTATATGTGATTGTGACTATATGTGATTGTGAGTATATGTGATTGTGATTATATGTGATTGTGAGTATATGTGATTGTGATTATATGTGATTGTGATTGTGACTATATGTGATTGTGATTATATGTGATTGTGAGTATATGTGATTGTGATTGTGACTATATGTGATTGTGATTACATGTGATTGTGATTGGGACTATATGTGATTGTGATTACATGTGATTGTGATTGTGACTATATGTGATTGTGACTATATGTGATTGTGACTATATGTGATTGTGATTATATGTGATTGTGATTGTGACTATATGTGATTGTGACTATATGTGATTGTGACTATATGTGATTGTGATTACATGTGATTGTGACTATATGTGATTGTGACTATATGTGATTGTGACTATATGTGATTGTGATTGTGACTATATGTGATTGTGACTATATGTGATTGTGATTATATGTGATTGTGATTGTGACTATATGTGATTGTGACTATATGTGATTGTGACTATATGTGATTGTGATTATATGTGATTGTGACTATATGTGATTGTGACTATATGTGATTGTGATTGTGACTATATGTGATTGTGACTATATGTGATTGTGACTATATGTGATTGTGATTATATGTGATTGTGATTGTGACTATATGTGATTGTGATTACATGTGATTGTGATTGTGACTATATGTGATTGTGACTATATGTGATTGTGACTATATGTGATTGTGATTATATGTGATTGTGATTGTGACTATATGTGATTGTGACTATATGTGATTGTGATTACATGTGATTGTGACTATATGTGATTGTGACTATATGTGATTGTGATTATATGTGATTGTGACTATATGTGATTGTGACTATATGTGATTGTGATTGTGACTATATGTGATTGTGACTATATGTGATTGTGATTATATGTGATTGTGATTGTGACTATATGTGATTGTGACTATATGTGATTGTGACTATATGTGATTGTGATTATATGTGATTGTGACTATATGTGATTGTGACTATATGTGATTGTGATTGTGACTATATGTGATTGTGACTATATGTGATTGTGACTATATGTGATTGTGATTATATGTGATTGTGATTGTGACTATATGTGATTGTGATTACATGTGATTGTGACTATATGTGATTGTGACTATATGTGATTGTGATTGTGATTATATGTGATTGTGACTATATGTGATTGTGACTATATGTGATTGTGATTATATGTGATTGTGATTGTGACTATATGTGATTGTGACTATATGTGATTGTGATTACATGTGATTGTGACTATATGTGATTGTGACTATATGTGATTGTGATTGTGATTATATGTGATTGTGACTATATGTGATTGTGACTATATGTGATTGTGATTATATGTGATTGTGATTGTGACTATATGTGATTGTGACTACATGTGACTGAAACCATAAACAGGTTTTAATAAGAGTTTTTCCGCTGGTGAATTGTGTGTAAGGGCCTTTTTACACCGGGTCACTTCGTGTGTGTTCTCTGATCCGATAGCTATCTGATTAGTTAAAACTGTCCCATTTACATTAAGCCACATAAACACGGTTTGCCGAATCGGATATCAATCTGATCTTTCTGCTCCCTCCCAATATGCAAATATATTTGACCTCATTTCCGGGGTAATTGAAACAGAACACACTTTGGTGTATGCGGTTGCTAAAAAAAACAGCATTTACTGTTTGCTGCATTTTTGCTGGCGGCAGCAGCTCATTTTAAGACCCAACGAGACGCCTGGGAGAAAGATCGGAGCAGCGCTGGTGTTGCGAGTCACCTGCGAGTCACCTGCGAGTCACCTGCAAGTGACGTCCTTCCGTTTGGGAGGAGTTTAGCGCTGACGTATGTGGCTTGACCTGTCCAGTTTCATCTGAAACGCGTCCCAGACCCCCTCCTGAAGGGGTTTGTACCATCGGGTTTATATCCGTCTCCAAAACGTTTCGGAGGGCATTTAGACCTGGTCTTTTTACCATCGGGTAGATATCGGATCACAGAAAACGCAGGAAGTGCCCGGGTGTAAAAAGCCCCTAAAACTCACTGGTTTCCCAACTTCTCCTCGCGCTCCGACGTCACCAGACTGACCCTGAACAAAGGCCGTTAAATTTAATCTATATTGTAGTATTTTTATGCATTAACTTAAAGTAGTGAGGAGAACATTGCTCATACAGGAGGACCTTTAACTCCACTCAGCCCCTTTTCACCTCTCTGCCCCATACGACCCTGCAGGACACAATTAGCATGTAATTAAAGAGTAGAAGAGAAAAACAAGTGAGCAGTAAATAGAATTTAATACATACTGTTGGACCTGGAGCTCCT
Organism: Tachysurus fulvidraco; assembly: GCF_022655615.1. Taxonomy (NCBI): domain Eukaryota; kingdom Metazoa; phylum Chordata; class Actinopteri; order Siluriformes; family Bagridae; genus Tachysurus; species Tachysurus fulvidraco. The sequence goes on from NC_062531.1 coordinate 1,072,084, forward strand.
GTAAACCCCGGCCATCCGGGTTCTCCCTAAACAACATGGAGGGTTTAGGAGGGAAATAAATAATTCATTATTAAGGGTATAAGTGTATAATAGTGACGTACAGGAGGACCAGATGCTCCCATAAACCCCCGCTGTCCTCGTGCTCCAGGCAGCCCCTAAACATGTAGAGATTTACTTCATTTTTAAAACAATTCAAGAAGCTTTAAGTGTTTGTCATGAAATCTCTTCATCACTGCCAGTAGGAGAGAAGCAGCAACGATTATATCAACTGTGACATCACTACGTTTAGGGAGAGCCAGCGTGATTGGTGACTACATCTGTATTAACTGTAAGTTTGTGAAGTGAACATGATGTAATGTTAGATATAACATTGTTAGCTCTCGTCTGTATTCACTTACAACATAGCCGTTTATTCCGATCAGACCAACGTCCCCTTTATGTCCCTGTAAACAAACACACACACACACTCATCAGTGTAACGTTACAGAAGATCCTCAGCATGTGCAGCATGTGTTTTTACCTTCTCCCCGTTCCTGCCTCTCTCACCCTGAGCTCCTGGTTCTCCAGTGTAACCCTGACGTCAGGAAAGTTTACAGATGTACAGTAAGTGGATGTGAGTGTGACTCGTGCTGTCGTGTGCTGGTGTGAGAACAAGCTCACTGGTTCATTGTGTTAACAGAGTACTAACTTATAAATGTGTAACAACACTGAACTGTCTGCTGTTGGTGTGTTTATGATATTAATCAGTTACAGTAACCAAAAGTGGT
>NC_062531.1:1075350-1097850 GCF_022655615.1 Tachysurus fulvidraco
AAAATCAGACTTACAGGTGGACCTGGATCTCCGGGTCTCCCCGGTGGTCCCGGACGTCCTTTCTGTTTCTGAAGAAATACCACATTATTAGTTAAAGTGAAGTTTGTGAAAAGCTAATAACATTATTATAAAGTCATGAAGAACACGAGTAAGGAGCTTCAGGGTTGGAACAGTATCTCCACATCATCACATCACAGCACTGCTGATTATTTTCCTTTAACCTCATGTCCTAAAGTGTGTTCTTTCACTTACACCACAGTAATCTGTCAGCGCTGCATTTCATCAATGACACAAAGAACACATCATATTCTTATCTGTTCAGTTTTCTACATTGTGACTCATTTAATATAAGTGACTCTTACCGGCCATGACATCATCAGCTTTTTGTAGAGTTTACTCTTCTGTTGGTGAAAAGAAACGTTTTCCAGGCTGCTGCACTGTTGTATTAGTGAAACGATTATGTGACATGACCTCAACAAACCGTAATGTTCACCTTAAACGCTTGCCATTCTTCCTCTGATGTCATCCACATGATGATGGCTGGAATCCCGGGAGGACCAGTCGGCCCACTGTAACCAGTGCGTCCTGCGCGTCCCATTGCTCCTGCAGTGCCCTGTGGGAAATGGGAAAAATCCAACAGGATATTCATTCATTCATTCATTCATCTTCTACCGCTTATCCGAACTACTCGGGTCACGGGGAGCCTGTGCCTATCTCAGGCGTCATCGGGCATCGAGGCAGGATACACCCTGGATGGAGTGCCAACCCATCACAGGGCACACACACACTCTCATTTACTCACACACACACACACTACGGACAATTTTCTAGAGATGCCAATCAACCTACCATGCATGTCTTTGGACCGGGGGAGGAAACCGGAGTACCCGGAGGAAACCCCCGAGGCACGGGGAGAACATGCAAACTCCACACACACAAGGCAGAGGCGGGAATCGAACCCCCAACCCTGAAGGTTTGAGGCGAATGTGCTAACCACTAAGCCACCATGCCCCCCCCCCCCCCTTCAGGATATTCATATGAAATTATAGATATTTTCAGGGTATAAAACATGGTGTACCTTTTCTCCTTTTGGTCCTGGACCTCCAGAAAGTCCAGGTGGACCCTGATATCCCTGGAGACAACAGAGTAATAAGACACCCTTTATATCAGCGGTGTTCTACTTATAATGAGAACAAACACCATTAAAACGTCAGAAACGGTTCACATAAAGCACGAATAACATCTGACTTCAGAAACATCTCGTGTCCACACGACGGTGCTGGAGCTCACGGTTAGCTTCACAGCACACAGAGCTTCCTTTCAGCTTCATTAAATCATTTCACTAATTCGTTTTCCTGTTTTCAGTCTAATCTTTCTCTCTCTCCGTCTCTCAGTGAGTCTGCTCTCGTTTATAAAGCTCTCTCGGCGGAGACCAACCACCGCCTCTCCTCTCTTTTCAGATGTAATTAGATGAAATCCTGACAAACTCAATTTCCCCTCACAGGATCTGAGACACCGAGGGACTCGAATGACCAAGAGACGAAACATTTCACGGCTCTGATGAGGAGGAAAAGAGGAAGATTTACATTGAGATAAACAATCTGATGATACTCGAGTTCTACATTAGAACCTGAAGCTACAGAATGTTCTGATGTCATAATTCTGCCAGATCTGAGCTGGTAACCTGTAGCTTTAGCACCAGTCTGTAAAGCAGCCTTGTCTTTATGGCTCATGGTCGACTTTAACGTTCCCATTGTGTACAAATGGAAAACCTGAAAGCTTCCTTTAAAATCTGAGCAACACGATGATGTAATTATTTTCTGAGATAAACAATCACACAAGCTAAGACTCGGAGCAGCTGATTCAATGTTACGTTTTGTACAGAGTGTTTAAAATGACATCAAATGTAGATTAGAATTAATCAAAAGTTTGATTAGAATTATTATCATATAAATCACTTTTTTGTTGTGACGTGTTGAGCAGTTGTGTGGATCACAACATGTGCTGATGATGAACTGTGTTCCAGTGTGTGAAGTCTCTGAGTCTCTTCTGTGTTACGTTGTGTCACTTCACATAAAGCAACCAGAGTAAAGTGTTAATTCTATTCACATTGAGACCTTCACAGCCGTTCTATCCTACAGTGAATAGCAGCGTCGCTGGCGCGTGTCCTCAGACATTAACGCTACTTATCTGTATGGTGTAACGGTGTATGTGTAATGGTGTAATGGTGTATGTGTAATGGTGTATGTGTAATGGTGTAATGGTGTATGTGTAATGGTGTAATGGTGTAATGGTGTATGTGTAATGGTGTAATGGTATGGTGTAATGGTGTAATGGTGTATGTGTAATGGTGTAATGGTGTATGTGTAATGGTGTAATGGTGTATGTGTAATGGTGTAATGGTGTAATGGTGTATGTGTAATGGTGTATGGTGTATGTGTAATGGTGTAATGGTGTAATGGTGTAATGGTGTATGTGTAATGGTGTAATGGTGTATGTGTAATGGTGTAATGGTGTATGTGTAATGGTGTATGTGTAATGGTGTATGTGTAATGGTGTAATGGTGTATGTGTAATGGTGTAATGGTGTATGTGTAATGGTGTAATGGTGTATGTGTAATGGTGTAATGGTGTATGTGTAATAGTGTAATGGTGTATGTGTAATGGTGTATGTGTAATGGTGTATGTGTAATTGTGTAATGGTGTATGTGTAATGGTGTAATGGTGTATGTGTAATGGTGTAATGGTGTATGTGTAATGGTGTAATGGTGTATGTGTAATGGTGTAATGGTGTATGTGTAATGGTGTATGTGTAATGGTGTAATGGTGTATGTGTAATGGTGTAATGGTGTATGTGTAATGGTGTAATGGTGTAATGGTGTATGTGTAATTGTGTAATGGTGTAATGGTGTATGTGTAATGGTGTTATGGTGTATGTGTAATTGTGTAATGGTGTAATGGTGTATGTGTAATGGTGTAATGGTGTATGTGTAATGGTGTATGTGTAATGGTGTAATGGTGTATGTGTAATGGTGTAATGGTGTAATGGTGTAATGGTGTATGTGTAATTGTGTAATGGTGTAATGGTGTATGTGTAATGGTGTAATGGTGCTGTGAGAAACTCTTCTCAGCCTTTCTAAATTTCTACATTGTTTTTTTCCTTAAAAGTAAATATTCTCTTGTGTTAAATGTTAAAAAATCTCTGCCTTTGTGGCTAAGGGGGCGGAGTCTCAGTCAGACGGCTGTTATAATATTAATCCATGTTTTCAGACTGTGTGTGGGTTTGTGTATGTATGTACTGTGTGTGTGTGTGTGTGTGTGTGTGTGTGTGTGTGTGTGTGTGTGTGTGTGTGTGTGTGTGTGTGTGTGTGTGTTTGCATGTGTGTGTTTGCGTGTGTATGTGTGCGTGTGTGTGCATGTGTGTGTGTGAGTGTGTGTGCTTGCGTGTGTATGTGTGCGTGTGTGTGTGCATGTGTGTGTGTGTGTGTGTGTGTGTGTGTGTGTGTGTGTGTAATACACATGTAATACCTGTAATCCTGTGTTTCCAGGTGGACCAGTGAGACGCTGATATCTCATCGTGTGTGTGTCTGAAACATCAGTAATTCAGTTATTTTGTAATATTTGTATGAACATGACACTGAGTTTCAGTGAGGATTTTCTTGTACATACATAAATATCCAGTCGTAACAGAAAGGAACATTAAAATAACCAGACAAACAGTCTGTCTGGACTGATCAGTGTATTTACACCACAGTGCTGCTGAGTTCTGGACTCTGATTGGTCAGGAGGTGTTGATTAGTTTTCTATAACGGCAGCTCTGGGAGTTGTGCAGAATTATTCAGTTCTAACTGGTGTTAGAGGAATAAAACACTCAGGCATTTGCACTTGTATTAAAATAATCAAACACACACACACACACACACACACACACACACACACACACACACACACACACACACACACACATGTTAGTATAGAAGGCTGAGGTCATAGTCTTGATCCATACCTGGTTCTCCTCTGTCCTCCTCTGTCCTTTCTGGACAGACTTCAGAAACCAGATCACAATTTTCCAGCTCCAGTAAGGTCAAGCTCTCGTTTATTTTCCTCTCTTCTTCTATGATCTCCTCTTTTGATGACATCGTGTCTGGCTGGTGAGATAATTTGTCATCCATCTCGTCTGTACTTGGCCCCATGGCCCCTGGTAACACACCTTTATTAGCTGGAGATGTGTCATCATCGGTTCCCATGGTAGCAGATGATGAAATGTTCTTTGCTGTCCCACTTTGCTGAATCATGGCGCCGCTGCACCGAGCTGCTGAAACTGATCCCCAATCTGGTATTTTCTCAGAAATTACAGTCGACGCTGATGTGTGTGGAGGAGCTACGTGTTCTGTCTGAGGTTGACCTTCGCCTTTGGCACATTCAGGCACTTGGAGACTCAGAGAGGTCGTGTTTATCTTGAGCACGTTGTCTGTCTCGGCGAGATTGGTATCAGTCTCCTTTTTCTTCACAGCTTCACCGCTTTCAGAGTCTAAACCTGAGCCGTCCTCTAGCTCCGGGCCTGTAGGAAGTGCTGCGAAAGAGTACACCGACGGCTAAACCCTTTTATAGACCGATGTCTGTTTGCTAGCTATGCAAATTCTTTGCTAATCACTCGCTAGTGCGCTAACCATAAACAAACGTCTGGGAGAAACCGTACAGAGGTTCAGAACGCTGGAGAAGATTTTTATACACAGTAGACACATCAGACTGCTAACTAGCTGGATTGTTAGCATGCTAGCTAGCATAGTGAAGAGTTTAAAGTAGTGCGAAGCTAACAGCTGAAAAGGTTTTGCAGTTTCTACCAAGTGGAATCCATCCAGGTTTATTAAGTGAGAGCTGATTTATTAAAGAGGAGCTTGTGACGTTTAAATCAAACACATTTCACACAGATGAGTGTTTTGAACCTACAACACAGTGTGAACCCACAACAGTGTGAACCTACAACACAATGTGAACCCACAACAGTGTGAACCTACAACAGTGTGAACCTACAACAGTGTGAACCTACAACACAGTGTGAACCTACAACACAGCGTGAACCTACAACACAGTGTGAACCCACAACAGTGTGAACCTACAACACAGTGTGAACCTACAACCCAGTGTGAACCCACAACAGTGTGAACCTACAACACAGTGTGAACCTACAACACAGTGTGAACCTACAACACAGTGTGAACCCACAACAGTGTGAACCTACAACAGTGTGAACCCACAACAGTGTGAACCTACAACAGTGTGAACCTACAACAGTGTGAACCTACAACACAGTGTGAACCTACAACAGTGTGAACCTACAACAGTGTGAACCTACAACAGTGTGAACCTACAACAGTGTGAACCTACAACACAGTGTGAACCCACAACAGTGTGAACCTACAACAGTGTGAACCTACAACACAGTGTGAACCTACAACACAGTGTGAACCCACAACAGTGTGAACCCACAACAGTGTGAACCTACAACACAGTGTGAACCCACAACAGTGTGAACCCACAACAGTGTGAACCTACAACACAGTGTGAACCCACAACAGTGTGAACCCACAACACAGAGTGAACCCACAACAGTGTGAACCCACAACACAGAGTGAACCCACAACAGTGTGAACCTACAACAGTGTGAACCCACAACAGTGTGAACCTACAACACAGTGTGAACCTACAACACAATGTGAACCTACAACAGTGTGAACCTACAACAGTGTGAACCTACAACAGTGTGAACCCACAACACAGTGTGAACCTACAACACAGTGTGAACCCACAACAGTGTGAACCTACAACACAGTGTGAACCTACAACAAAATGTGAACCTACAACAGTGTGAACCTACAACAGTGTGAACCTACAACAGTGTGAACCTACAACACAGTGTGAACCTACAACAGTGTGAACCTACAACAGTCTGAACCTACAACAGTGTGAACCTACAACACAATGTGAACCTACAACAGTGTGAACCTACAACAGTGTGAACCTACAACAGTCTGAACCCACAACAGTGTGAACCTACAACACAGTGTGAACCCACAACAGTGTGAACCTACAACACAGTGTGAACCTACAACACAATGTGAACCTACAACAGTGTGAACCTACAACACAGTGTGAACCTACAGCAGTCTGAACCTACAACACAGTGTGAACCTACAACAGTGTGAACCTACAACACAGTGTGAACCTACAACAAAATGTGAACCTACAACAGTGTGAACCTACAACAGTGTGAACCTACAACACAGTGTGAACCTACAACAGTGTGAACCTACAACAGTGTGAACCTACAACAGTGTGAACCTACAACACAATGTGAACCTACAACAGTGTGAACCTACAACAGTGTGAACCTACAACAGTGTGAACCTACAACAGTCTGAACCCACAACAGTGTGAACCTACAACACAGTGTGAACCCACAACAGTGTGAACCTACAACACAATGTGAACCTACAACACAATGTGAACCTACAACACAGTGTGAACCTACAACAGTGTGAACCTACAACACAATGTGAACCTACAACAGTGTGAACCTACAACACAATGTGAACCTACAACAGTCTGAACCCACAACAGTGTGAACCTACAACACAGTGTGAACCCACAACAGTGTGAACCTACAACACAATGTGAACCTACAACACAATGTGAACCTACAACACAGTGTGAACCTACAACAGTGTGAACCTACAACACAATGTGAACCTACAACAGTGTGAACCTACAACACAATGTGAACCTACAACAGTGTGAACCTACAACACAGTGTGAACCTACAACACAGTGTGAACCTACAACAGTGTGAACCTACAACAGTGTGAACCTACAACACAATGTGAACCTACAACAGTGTGAACCTACAACAGTGTGAACCTACAACACAATGTGAACCTACAACAGTGTGAACCTACAACACAGTGTGAACCTACAACAGTGTGAACCTACAACACAATGTGAACCTACAACAGTGTGAACCTACAACACAGTCTGAACCCACAACAGTGTGAACCTACAACACAGTGTGAACCCACAACAGTGTGAACCTACAACAGTGTGAACCTACAACACAGTGTGAACCCACAACAGTGTGAACCTACAACAGTGTGAACCTACAACACAATGTGAACCTACAACAGTGTGAACCTACAACACAGTGTGAACCTACAACAGTGTGAACACAAGGTTAGCTTCACATTAACATTTGTTTAATGTTATTACACTTACGTTCTGTCCTAAACGCCTCCTTTGTAGGTTCTGTATCTTGTTCCTGTGTGAAATCAGAGACAGACTGAAGTTTGTTACTCGTCATAATTTCCTCCAGCTTCTGACTCTGTAAAGTATTTACAACTGCATCATGTACTGTGTGTTTGTGTGTGTTTGTGTGTGTGGGTGTATGTGCATGTGTGTATATCTGTGCGTATCTGTATGTGTGTGTATGTGTGTGTATGTGTGTGTGTATGTGTGTGTATGTGTGTGTATGAGTGTGTATGTGTGTATGTATGTGTGTGTATGTGTGTGTATGTGTGTGTATGTGTGTGTATGTGTGTATGTATGTGTGTGTGTGTGTGTGTGTGTATGTGTGTGTGTGTGTGTGTGTGTGTGTGTGTGTATGTGTGTGTGTGTGTATGTGTGTGTGTGTGTATGTGTGTGTGTGTGTGTGTGTGTGTGTGTGTGTGTGTGTGTGTGTGTGTGTGTGTGTGTGTGTGTGTGTGTGTGTGTGTGTGTGTGTGTCTGTGTGTGTGTGTGTGTGTGTATGTGTGTGTGTCTGTGTGTGTCTGTGTGTGTGTGTGTGTGTGTGTGTGTGTGTGTATGTGTGTGTGTGTGTGTCTGTGTGTGTGTGTGTGTGTATGTGTGTGTGTGTGTGTGTGTGTCTGTGTGTGTGTGTGTGTGTCTGTGTGTGTGTGTCTGTGTGTGTGTGTGTCTGTGTGTGTGTGTGTGTGTGTGTGTGTGTGTGTGTGTGTGTGTGTCTGTGTGTGTGTATGTGTGTGTGTGTATGTGTGTGTGTGTGTGTGTGTGTATGTGTGTGTGTATGTGTGTGTGTGTGTGTGTGTGTGTGTGTGTATGTGTGTGTGTGTGTGTGTGTGTGTATGTGTGTGTGTGTGTGTGTATGTGTGTGTGTATGTGTGTGTATGTGTGTGTATGTGTGTGTGTGTCTGTGTGTGTGTGTGTGTGTATGTGTGTGTATGTGTGTGTGTGTGTCATGACACTCGGACCAAAAATAAGTACTTTGTTCTTTCATTCCAAATGTTTTAAACCATTCTCATGTTTTAATGTTTTAATCCTTTCTGTCTCATCAGAATGAGACAGAAAGCGTCTCGTCCTCAGTGAGGACGTCCTGCAGGATGTTAGAGACGTTCTGACTTTGTTCTAATGGAGAAGTTGTTCATTAGCACAGAGATCATTTTCTTGTCCATTTGCTTGCTGTAATTAATGCACACAGATTTGTTATCTGAGTGTTTGTGACCTTCATAATGACATTTTCTGATATTTAATACGAGCTGCTGAGAATCCGTCATTCTCACAGTCTTCATATCACGTCTGTGTCTCATCATAATGGACTTATAGTCTGGTGCTGCTAATGTCCTCACAGAGGGGCATGAACTCACTGCTTCTGGAAACACACACATCAGGGGAAAGTAAATAACTTGGACTCTAAAATGTCTCGGTTTAGCACCTGAAAAGATCCAAAATATTTATTCATATTTATTTTTTCTTTCCTCAGAAAGATACAAACTTTTTCTTCACCTGTGGTGTTTTACAAGAACGTCACAGAGAGCTCTAGGTGTTATATTCAAAAGTTTGTACACCCTGTTTCTAATAGGAAATCTAAATAATAATAATAATAATAATAATAATAATAATAATAATAATAATAATAATAATAATAAGACCAATGTTATAAAATATGACCAAAAGTGTTTGAAACTCAATTTGTGTCAGTTTGAAGCTCAGTCTCAGGAGATCCTTCGGTTCGGGGTAACATTCATTCATCTTCTACCGCTTATCCGAACTTCTCGGGTCACGGGGAGCCTGTGCCTATCTCAGGCGTCATCGGGCATCGAGGCAGGATACACCCTGGACGGAGTGCCAACCCATCACAGGGCACACACACACTCTCATTCACACACACACACACACACTACGGACAATTTACCAGAGATGCCAATCAACCTACCATGCATGTCTTTGGACCGGCGGAAGAAACCGGAGTACCCGGAGGAAACCCCCGAGGCACGGGGAGAAGATGCAAACTCCACACACACGAGGCGGAGGCGGGAATCGAACCCCCGACCCTGGAGGTGTGAGGCAAATGTGCTAACCGCTAAGACACCGTGCTTTGGGGAAACAATTTCATTTAAAATAATATGAGGTAAGAAAATTCCTGAATTTCTGCATTTTCATCAAAAATGTCAAAAAAAAAAACAAAAACAAAAAAAACAATGTAAATGTGTAGAAACTTTAACTTTATAATGAAATAAAAATTTTAAAATGAAATAAGATGTTTGTTGTTTGTATTTCCATAAATCCTCTACAACATCCTTTAAATTTAGATCAGCTACAAATTCAGTCAATTAAATTAAAAGGATAAATAAATGGTTCAGGGGACACGGTGTCTTAGTGGTTAGCACGTTCGCCTCACACCTCCAGGGTCGGGGGTTCGATTCCCGCCTCCGCCTCGTGTGTGTGGAGTTTGCATCTTCTCCCCGTGCCTCGGGGGTTTCCTCCGGGTACTCCGGTTTCCTCCCCCGGTCCAAAGACATGCATGGTAGGTTGATTGGCATCTCTGGAAAATTGTCTGTAGTGTGTGTGTGTGTGAGTGAATGAGAGTGTGTGTGTGTGCCCTGCGATGGGTTGGCACTCCGTCCAGGGTGTATCCTGCCTCGATGCCCGATGATGCCTGAGATAGGTACAGGCTCCCCGTGACCCGAGGAGTTCGGATAAGCGGTAGAAAATGAGTGAATGAGAATAAATTGTTCAAATCTGTGAAGAATTATTAAATAAAGTTTTGTGGTTCCGTCGCTGTGTGTAGTGATGTTCAGACCTGCTGATGGAAACACAGGGAACCAAAACCCTCACAGTGTCTCAGGGGGACGGAGGTCCCGGAGGTCCCGGAGGTCAATGAGGTCATAATGGCCTGTGAGAAGAGACATTACTACTTTACACATACAATTACACATTATTTTAACCATCGTCATCATCATCATCATCATCATCATCATCATCATCATTGTCATCATCATCATCATATTATTATTAGTAGTAGTAGTAGTACTCTCTCTCTCTTTCTTTCTCTCTATCTTTCTCTCTCTCTCCCTCTCTCTCTGTCTCTCTCTCTCTTTTTCTCTCTTTCTTCCTCTCTCTCTCTCTGTCTCTCTCTCTCTTTCTCTCTCTCTCTGTATCTCTCTCTCTCTCTCTCTCTTTCTTTCTTTCTTTCTTTCTTTATCTCCCTCTCTCTTTCTTTGTTTCTCTCTCTGTGTCTGTCTCTCTCTCTCTCACTCTCTCACTCTTTCTTTCTTTCTTTCTTTCTTTCTTTCTTTCTTTCTTTCTTTCTTTCTTTCTTTTATTCATTACTGGTTTCTATTTTTGTCTTTATTTTTCCTTCGTTTTTTCCTTCTTTCCATGTCTTTCTCATTATCAGTCTTTTTTATATTTTCTCTGTTATCTCTAGCTGTTGCTCTTTCATACAGAAGACAGAACTACAGAAGGTCCAGAGCTGTGTGTGTGAATTATGGGGATGATTTTAAGTGTAAAAGTGTAAATGAATTTATTTACACATTTATATGTTTTATGATGAAAACTCCAGAGCGCTGATGACTTTAAACTGACTCCATGACAGGGTGCCATTACTTTTAGATGCAGCTCTATGTGAACCCTGAGCTCAGGTAACAGTCCTATAGGTTCAGGGAGAATCCTACAGGAAGTTCTTTGTTCAGCAGAAGTTTGTGTTTGGAAAGTTCCTCATGTAGATGTTAAATAATCCTGTGAGCTGCTCGAGGGAACGTCATCATCACCTCTGCCTGATCTGAGGAGAGCTGCTCAGTGTGAGTCTCTCAGTGTGTGTCTCTCAGTGTGTGTCTCTCAGTGTGTGTCTCTCAGTGTGTGTCTCTCAGTGTGTGTCTCTCAGTGTGTCTCTCAGTGTGTGTCTCTCAGTGTGTGTCTCTCAGTGTGTGTCTCTCAGTGTGTGTCTCTCAGTGTGTCTCTCAGTGTGTGTCTCTCAGTGTGTGTCTCTCAGTGTGTGTCTCTCAGTGTGTGTCTCTCAGTGTGAGTCTCTCAGTGTGTGTCTCTCAGTGTGTGTCTCTCAGTGTGTGTCTCTCAGTGTGTCTCTCAGTGTGAGTCTCTCAGTGTGTGTCTCTCAGTGTGTCTCTCAGTGTGTGTCTCTCAGTGTGTCTCTCAGTGTGTGTCTCTCAGTGTGTCTCTCAGTGTGTGTCTCTCAGTGTGTCTCTCAGTGTGAGTCTCTCAGTGTGTGTCTCTCAGTGTGTGTCTCTCAGTGTGAGTCTCTCAGTGTGAGTCTCTCAGTGTGTGTCTCTCAGTGTGTGTCTCTCAGTGTGAGTCTCTCAGTGTGTGTCTCTCAGTGTGAGTCTCTCAGTGTGTGTCTCTCAGTGTGAGTCTCTCAGTGTGAGTCTCTCAGTGTTAGTCTCTCAGTGTGTGTCTCTCAGTGTGTGTCTCTCAGTGTTAGTGTCTCTCAGTGTGTGTCTCTCAGTGTGAGTCTCTCAGTGTGTGTCTCAGTGTTAGTGTCTCTCAGTGTGTGTCTCTCAGTGTGTGTCTCTCAGTGTTAGTCTCTCAGTGTGTGTCTCTCAGTGTGTGTCTCTCAGTGTGTGTCTCTCAGTGTGTGTCTCTCAGTGTTAGTCTCTCAGTGTTAGTCTCTCAGTGTGTGTCTCAGTGTTAGTGTCTCTCAGTGTGTGTCTCTCAGTGTGTGTCTCAGTGTTAGTGTCTCTCAGTGTGTGTCTCTCAGTGTGTGTCTCTCAGTGTGTGTCTCTCAGTGTGAGTCTCTCAGTGTTAGTCTCTCAGTGTTAGTCTCACAGTGTGTGTCTCAGTGTTAGTGTCTCAGTGTGAGTCTCTCAGTGTGTGTCTCTCAGTGTGAGTCTCTCAGTGTTAGTCTCTCAGTGTGTGTCTCTCAGTGTGTGTCTCAGTGTTAGTGTCTCAGTGTGTGTCTCTCAGTGTGTGTCTCTCAGTGTTAGTCTCTCAGTGTGTGTCTCTCAGTGTGTGTCTCTCAGTGTTAGTCTCTCAGTGTGTGTCTCTCAGTGTTAGTCTCTCAGTGTGTGTCTCTCAGTGTGTGTCTCTCAGTGTGTGTCTCTCAGTGTGTGTCTCAGTGTGAGTCTCTCAGTGTGTGTCTCTCAGTGTGGGTCTCAGTGTGTGTCTCTCAGTGTGTGCCTCTCAGTGTGTGTCTCTCAGTGTGAGTCTCTCAGTGTGTGTCTCTCAGTGTGTGTCTCCCAGTGTGAGTCTCTCAGTGTGTGTCTCTCAGTGTGTGTCTCTCAGTGTGTGTCTCTCAGTGTGTGTCTCTCAGTGTGAGTCTCTCAGTGTGTGTCTCTCAGTGTGTCTCTCAGTGTGAGTCTCTCAGTGTGTGTCTCTCAGTGTGTGTCTCTCAGTGTTAGTCTCTCAGTGTGTGTCTCAGTGTTAGTGTCTCTCAGTGTGTGTCTCTCAGTGTGTGTCTCTCAGTGTGAGTCTCTCAGTGTGTGTCTCTCAGTGTGAGTCTCTCAGTGTGTGTCTCTCAGTGTGTGTCTCTCAGTGTGAGTCTCTCAGTGTGTGTCTCTCAGTGTGTGTCTCTCAGTGTGAGTCTCTCAGTGTGTGTCTCTCAGTGTGTGTCTCTCAGTGTGTGTCTCTCAGTGTGTCTCTCAGTGTGAGTCTCTCAGTGTGTGTCTCTCAGTGTGTGTCTCTCAGTGTGTCTCTCAGTGTGAGTCTCTCAGTGTGTGTCTCTCAGTGTGTCTCTCAGTGTGTGTCTCTCAGTGTGTCTCTCAGTGTGTGTCTCTCATTGTGTCTCTCAGTGTGAGTCTCTCAGTGTGTGTCTCTCAGTGAGTCTCTCAGTGTGTGTCTCTCAGTGTGTGTCTCTCAGTGTGAGTCTCTCAGTGTGAGTCTCTCAGTGTGTGTCTCTCAGTGTGTGTCTCTCAGTGTGAGTCTCTCAGTGTGTGTCTCTCAGTGTGAGTCTCTCAGTGTGTGTCTCTCAGTGTGAGTCTCTCAGTGTGAGTCTCTCAGTGTTAGTCTCTCAGTGTGTGTCTCTCAGTGTGTGTCTCTCAGTGTTAGTGTCTCTCAGTGTGTGTCTCTCAGTGTGTGTCTCTCAGTGTGAGTCTCTCAGTGTGTGTCTCAGTGTTAGTGTCTCTCAGTGTGTGTCTCTCAGTGTGTGTCTCTCAGTGTGTGTCTCTCAGTGTGTGTCTCTCAGTGTTAGTCTCTCAGTGTTAGTCTCTCAGTGTGTGTCTCAGTGTTAGTGTCTCTCAGTGTGTGTCTCTCAGTGTGTGTCTCAGTGTTAGTGTCTCTCAGTGTGTGTCTCTCAGTGTGTGTCTCTCAGTGTGTGTCTCTCAGTGTGAGTCTCTCAGTGTTAGTCTCTCAGTGTTAGTCTCACAGTGTGTGTCTCAGTGTTAGTGTCTCAGTGTGAGTCTCTCAGTGTGTCTCTCAGTGTGTGTCTCTCAGTGTGAGTCTCTCAGTGTTAGTCTCTCAGTGTGTGTCTCTCAGTGTGTGTCTCAGTGTTAGTGTCTCAGTGTGTGTCTCTCAGTGTGTGTCTCTCAGTGTTAGTCTCTCAGTGTGTGTCTCTCAGTGTGTGTCTCTCAGTGTGTGTCTCCCAGTGTGAGTCTCTCAGTGTGTGTCTCTCAGTGTGTGTCTCTCAGTGTGTGTCTCTCAGTGTGTGTCTCTCAGTGTGTCTCTCAGTGTGAGTCTCTCAGTGTGTGTCTCTCAGTGTGTGTCTCTCAGTGTGTGTCTCTCAGTGTGTGTCTCTCAGTGTGTGTCTCTCAGTGTGTGTCTCTCAGTGTGTGTCTCTCAGTGTGTGTCTCTCAGTGTGTGTCTCTCAGTGTGTCTCTCAGTGTGTGTCTCTCAGTGTGTGTCTCTCAGTGTGAGTCTCTCAGTGTGTGTCTCTCAGTGTGTGTCTCTCAGTGTGAGTCTCTCAGTGTGTGTCTCTCAGTGTGTGTCTCAGTGTTAGTGTCTCTCAGTGTGTGTCTCTCAGTGTGTGTCTCTCAGTGTGTGTCTCTCAGTGTGTCTCTCAGTGTGTGTCTCTCAGTGTGTGTCTCTCAGTGTTAGTCTCTCAGTGTGTGTCTCTCAGTGTGTGTCTCTCAGTGTTAGTCTCTCAGTGTGTGTCTCTCAGTGTGTGTCTCTCAGTGTGTCTCTCAGTGTGTGTCTCTCAGTGTGTGTCTCTCAGTGTGTGTCTCTCAGTGTGTGTCTCTCAGTGTGTGTCTCTCAGTGTTAGTCTCTCAGTGTGTCTCAGTGTTAGTGTCTCTCAGTGTGTGTCTCTCAGTGTGAGTCTCTCAGTGTTAGTCTCTCAGTGTTAGTCTCTCAGTGTGTGTCTCTCAGTGTGTGTCTCAGTGTTAGTGTCTCAGTGTTAGTGTCTCTCAGTGTGTGTCTCTCAGTGTGTGTCTCTCAGTGTGAGTCTCTCAGTGTTAGTCTCTCAGTGTGTGTCTCTCAGTGTGTGTCTCAGTGTTAGTGTCTCAGTGTGTGTCTCTCAGTGTGTGTCTCTCAGTGTTAGTCTCTCAGTGTGTGTCTCTCAGTGTGTGTCTCTCAGTGTGTGTCTCTCAGTGTTAGTCTCCCAGTGTGTGTCTCTCAGTGTGTGTCTCTCAGTGTTAGTCTCTCAGTGTGTGTCTCTCAGTGTGAGTCTCTCAGTGTGTGTCTCTCAGTGTGAGTCTCTCAGTGTGTGTCTCTCAGTGTGTGTCTCTCAGTGTGTGTCTCTCAGTGTGTCTCTCAGTGTGAGTCTCTCAGTGTGTCTCTCAGTGTGAGTCTCTCAGTGTGTCTCTCAGTGTGTGTCTCTCAATGTGTGTCTCTCAGTGTGAGTCTCTCAGTGTGTGTCTCTCAGTGTGAGTCTCTCAGTGTGTGTCTCTCAGTGTGAGTCTCAGTGTGAGTCTCTCAGTGTTAGTCTCTCAGTGTTAGTCTCTCAGTGTGTGTCTCAGTGTTAGTGTCTCTCAGTGTGTGTCTCTCAGTGTGTGTCTCTCAGTGTGTGTCTCTCAGTGTGAGTCTCTCAGTGTGTGTCTCTCAGTGTGTGTCTCTCAGTGTTAGTCTCTCAGTGTGTGTCTCTCAGTGTGTGTCTCTCAGTGTTAGTCTCTCAGTGTGTGTCTCTCAGTGTGTGTCTCTCAGTGTTAGTCTCTCAGTGTGTGTCTCTCAGTGTGTCTCTCAGTGTGAGTCTCTCAGTGTGAGTCTCTCAGTGTGTCTCTGTGTGTGTCTCTCAGTGTTAGTCTCTCAGTGTTAGTCTCTCAGTGTGTGTCTCTCAGTGTGTCTCTCAGTGTGTGTCTCTCAGTGTGTGTCTCTCAGTGTTAGTCTCTCAGTGTGTCTCTCAGTGTGTGTCTCTCAGTGTTAGTCTATCAGTGTGAGTCTCTCAATGTGTGTCTCTCAGTGTGTGTCTCTCAGTGTGTCTCTCAGTGTGTCTCTCAGTGTGTGTCTCTCAGTGTGTGTCTCTCATTGTGAGTCTCTCAGTGTGTGTCTCTCAGTGTGTGTCTCTCAGTGTGTGTCTCTCATTGTTTGTCTCTCAGTGTGTGTCTCTCATTGTGAGTCTCTCAGTGTGTGTCTCTCAGTGTGTGTCTCTCATTGTTTGTCTCTCAGTGTGTGTCTCTCATTGTGTGTCTCTCAGTGTGTGTCTCTCATTGTTTGTCTCTCAGTGTGTGTCTCTCATTGTGAGTCTCTCATTGTGTCTCTCAGTCATGTGGAAGAAAGAAAGCGAGCTTCAGTAGGAACACCTTCGCTTCATCACTCCATTATTTCCTTTAATTCTTCCAAACATTACATTACAGCAGATTTAAGCCTCGAGCTCCTTCAGTAAAGATGAAAGAATTTCTGTAGCATTTAATTAAAAATGCTGAAGTTTAATTTGGAAATAAACAACAATGCAATAAATTAATAAATAATCATTAAGTTCATTATTTGTATCAATAAATTAACTGATTCCAGATGTTTCAGCATTAAAGTCACTTCGGTGTAATGAATATAAAACTGAACTCGAATGAAATGTTTCAACAGCAGGATGATGATGATGATGATGATGATGATGATGATGATGATGATGATGATGATGAAATATGTAAAGTATCATTACTGAGCATTTAGTCACTACGTTACTGTCATTATAAATAATTTACAAGAATTAAAGCCATTTAAAGAAATATTAGTATTTACATTTTATTATAAATACAGAAATAATTATTTATGGTGTTATTATCATTTCTCTGTTAATACTGCAATCATGACCTTTGACCCCCGAACCCTAATTTTTCTCCGACGTCTCTTTGAGCTCAAAGTTGTCTAAATTTACTGCAGAAATCAAGTTTTATTTCACACAACTTTAATAACAAAAAGGAACGAAACGACTTACCAAAGTGCAGACGAGCCGCAGCAGAGCCGTGGGGTGTTTCGTCATGACCGAGTGTGATGGTGAGATGGACGTGAACATCTCAGTGTGACGAAGAACCGAAAGAACATCCCAAATAAAATCCATTAAAAACATGAACTAGTTTCCCAGGAAGTTCTCAGAGAAGACGGAGTTAACTTCTGCTCTGCTGAATGAGAGTGAGCAGTTACAGTGTGTGTGTGTGTGTGTGTGTGTGTGTGTGTGTGTGTGTGTGTGTGTGTGTTGATGCTCAGTGTTGCCTCGGTGTGGAATGTGACGCAGTGCTCAGAGTGTGTGGGTTACAGTAAAGAGCGTGAGGTCAGGTTCCATTCTCACGTTTTTTTTTTTCTTTCTTTCAAAGTGAAAAACAAACAGAATCATTTCATGAGCAAAAAAAAAGAAAACGTCTCCACTGACCTGTTCACATAAGTATGTACACCCCTGAACTGTTAGTGTGTAACTCAGCACTCAGTGTTGTGGAGGAGATCTTTACTCTAGAGATGTTTCTAAGGCCTGTCCTTCTATGCTTGTGACCGGTAGATAGTGTGACAAGGAATTGTCATTGTCAGGGGTCGTTTTCTTAGATAATGACAAGGACAGAGAGGACCGGAGACGAGTAAACAGCTTCTAGTAGACCTTTTAGTAGACCTTCTAGTAGACCTTCTAGTAGACCTTTTAGTAGACCTTCTAGTAGACCTTCTAGTAGACCTTCTAGTAGACCTTCTAGTAGACCTTTTAGTAGACCCTCTAGTAGACCTTTTAGTAGACCCTCTAGTAGACCTTTTAGTAGACCCTCTAGTAGACCTTTTAGTAGACCCTCTAGTAGACCTTCTAGTAGACCTTCTAGTAGACCTTCTAGTAGACCTTTTAGTAGACCTTCTAGTAGACCTTCTAGTAGACCTTTTAGTAGACCTTCTAGTAGACCTTCTAGTAGACCTTCTAGTAGACCTTTTAGTAGACCTTCTAGTAGACCTTCTAGTAGACCTTCTAGTAGACCTTCTAGTAGACCTTTTAGTAGACCTTCTAGTAGACCTTTTAGTAGACCTTTTAGTAGACCTTCTAGTAGACCTTTTAGTAGACCTTCTAGTAGATGTTTTAGTAGACCTTCTAGTAGACCTTCTAGTAGACCTTTTAGTAGACCCTCTAGTAGACCTTCTAGTAGACCTTCTAGTAGACCTTTTAGTAGACCTTCTAGTAGACCTTCTAGTAGACCTTTTAGTAAACCCTCTAGTAGACCTTCTAGTAGACCTTCTAGTAGACCTTCTAGTAGACCTTTTAGTAGACCCTCTAGTAGACCTTCTAGTATATCTTTTAGTAGACCTTCTATTAGACCCTCTAGTAGACCTTTTAGTAAACCCTCTAGTAGACCTTCTAGTAGACCTTTTAGTAGACCTTTTAGTAGACCTTCTACTAGACCTTCTAGTAGACCTTCTAGTATATCTTTTAGTAGACCTTCTATTAGACCTTCTAGTAGACCTTTTAGTAGACCTTCTAGTAGACCTTTTAGTAGACCCTCTAGTAGACCTTTTAGTAAACCCTCTAGTAGACCTTCTAGTAGACCTTTTAGTAGACCTTTTAGTAGACCTTCTAGTAGACCTTTTAGTAGACCTTTTAGTAGACCTTCTAGTAGACCTTCTAGTAGATCTTTTAGTAGACCATCTAGTAGACCTTCTAGTAGACCTTTTAGTAGACCTTCTAGTAGACCTTCTAGTAGACCTTTTAGTAGACCTTTTAGTAGACCCTCTAGTAGACCTTTTAGTAGACCTTCTAGTAGATCTTTCAGTAGACCTTCTAGTAGACCTTTTAGTAGACCTGCTAGTAGACCTTTTAGTAGACCTTTTAGTAGACCCTCTAGTAGACCTTTTAGTAGACCTTCTAGTAGATCTTTCAGTAGACCTTCTAGTAGACCTTTTAGTAGACCTTTTAGTAGACCATCTAGTAGACCTTTTAGTAGACCTTCTAGTAGACCTTTTAGTAGACCTTCTAGTAGACCCTCTAGTAGACCTTTTAGTAAACCTTCTAGTAGATCTTCTAGTAGATCTTTTAGTAGACCTTTTAGTAGACCCTCTAGTAGACCTTTTAGTAGACCCTCTAGTAGACCTTTTAGTAGACCCTCTAGTAGACCTTTTAGTAAACCTTCTAGTAGATCTTCTAGTAGATCTTTTAGTAGACCATCTAGTAGATCTTTCAGTAGACCTTCTAGTAGACCTTTTAGTAAACCTTCTAGTAGACCTTTTAGTAGACCTTCTAGTAGACCTTTTAGTAGACCTTTTAGTAGACCCTCTAGTAGACCTTTTAGTAGACCTTCTAGTAGACCTTTTAGTAGACCTTCTAGTAGACCCTCTAGTAGACCTTTTAGTAGACCTTCTAGTAGACCTTCTAGTAGATCTTTTAGTAGACCATCTAGTAGACCTTCTAGTAGACCTTTTAGTAGACCTTCTAGTAGACCTACTATTAGACCTTCTATTAGACCTTTTAGTAGACCTTCTAGTAGACCTACTATTAGACCTTCTATTAGACCTTCTATTAGACCTTCTATTAGACCTTCTAGTAGACCTTGGTAAGACGAGATTAGTTTGATCAGGAGATGAGCAGGCTTTGTGCATTTAAGCCAATGATTGATGATGTTTTGCTTCTTCTTTGTTTGAATCCTGACAATAAAACCAATGATCTTCCTCTTCCTCTCATGCTACACGAGGAGTGTTGGGTTCTGCTGGACGGCAGAACACAATAAACTGTAAAACCTTTTTACTCTTGCTCATGTCTACCAGTGTGATACTTTATACTTTAAATCTCTCCAAACTCAAACCTCCACAACATTGTTTAAGAGTTTAGAGACTCAGCACATCTTCATCTGCTCATTTTATTCCACTTCTTTATGAACCTGCTCCAGATCTCTCTGTCTTTGTCTCATCTTTTTATTAATGTCTGAGGGACGTCCTGTTCCTGGTGATGGCACCGTGCTTCTCCTGTAATGTTGCTGTAGGTCTCTCAGCAGCCTCCCTGCTGTGATTTTGTCCTGTTCCTGGTGATGTCACTGTGCTGCTCCGTTTCCTCCATGTTCTGATGACGGACTTTACGTTGCTCCGTCTTTCATCTAATGTTTAATTCTTTAATCCTCTTCTCCTGATCGATTCAGATATCATGTACACTTTGTAAGAGCTTCAGCTTCAGCAGTCCGATGAACCGAAAAGACGTAAGGAAACTCATCCAGAAAGTGGAACAGCTGATCTTTATATGTGGTTCATCACAATCACTTCCTACTGAACACCAGAGTCAATGTGATTGGTTCATTCTGAACACGGTCACATGACCTCTTACATAAGGGTGTGTATACTTATGCACACAGGATATTGTAGACTTTTATATAGAGTGTGTTTAGATTTTCGGGAAAAAGAAAAGAAAAGAAAAGAAGAAAAGAAAAGAAAAGAAAAGACCAGTTAATTTCTGATTTATTGTTTTTATTAAACACAATAATTATTGGATGGATTTTAAGTACAAAACAGAACAGAGTGAAATAAAGGCTGTGTACGAACTTCAGCTCTCAGCGCTGCTTATTTACACACACACACACACACACACACACACACACACACACACACACACACACACACACACACACACTTTAAACACACTTATCTACACATCCTCGCCTATGGCCAGTTTCACTCTCAGTCTGAAATAAGCTTCTTTACACAAAAACCAACAGAAGGATTTCAGTGTTGGTCAAAACGTCCAGCTGCGTCTGAGCTCCGAGCCTCAGATTCTGTCCAACACAGGACACCGTCCACACACCTCGACTCCAAACCAATCAAATCCAACCATGTCCAATCTGATCCTGCTGAATAAACATCATCACGCTGTAATCCACTTGACTTCACTTTCCTTCTTTATTTCTTTCTTTCTTCATGTAAACATGCAGCTCGTCTCACATTAACACAGCTGATTCCTCACTGTCTCTGTGTTAATACACGCTAACACACGTCCTGACTTAGCCGAGTGATGTGTGATGTCACATGTCAACAAGGGGCGGAGCTTGAGACAAACTGAATCACTCACTCATTCATTCCCTACCGCTTATCCGAACTTCTCGGGTCACGGGGAGCCTGTGCCTATCTCAGGCGTCATCGGGCATCGAGGCAGGATACACCCTGGACGGAGTGCCAACCCATCACAGGGCACACACACACTCTCATTCACTCACACTCACACTCTCATTCACACACACACACACACACACACACACACACACACACACACACACACACACACACACACACACACACTCTACGGACAATTACGTGCCAAACGAGGCACGGGTAGAATATGCAAACTCCACACACACAAGGCGGAGGTGGGAATCGAACCCCCAACCCTGGAGGTGTGAGGTGAACGTGCTAACCGCTAAGCCACCGTGCCCCATTTTGTTCTTCTGTATGATGATGACATTCTTAGCATAAATCATGGGCTTTCAATAGCCAGTTATTATAACTTAGCGGTATTAACTGAGCTAGCTTAGCTAACATCGACGTTAGCGCTATCAGTTTAAAGCGTAACGAAGATCACTCGGCAAAATCAGAACATACGCAAATAACCACGGAAATGTTATGGTAACATCGCAGAAAGATAAACACACCTGAATAAAACACGAGATTATTTACATAAGAACGTTAGATCATGGCTGTTCAGTGCGTAACCGAAATCCTCGCTCTGTCGTGATCCACGGCTGAGACGGTTCGCCAAAATCACGTCTCCAGTTAAAGGGGTTTGTATCGAAACGCTCCGATCACGTGTCGGTCGCTACGGTTACACTCAGAAGGATATTACACTGGAAACCTGCGACCAGAGAGACGATAACCTGGAACAAAAATCCCGTCCAATCAGAAGAGGGATATTCTGACAGATCGTAATATACTGTATATTAGCGTGTAGTTCGTCCGATCAAAGCGGAGTTTGCGTTTCCATGGAAACGGCTCATCACCGGTGTGACGGAAACACTCTGTAAACACGTAACGCACGTAGCTCTGTGTTCGTTATTATTACTGAAACAGAATTTGGATTCTACTCGGCAGCTTATGATGTCATCACTCTCAACAGCAACCGACCAATCAGACGCTTTGGGCTGAAGAGAATTTCTGCAGGTAAACAAAGTCACTGAGACTCCCATCATCAGAAACACAAGAATTTATACACTGCAGCATACAGAGCAGGTAAACACTGTGCACACACACACACACACACACACACACACACAGTACACATGCACACAGCATATACACATACTCAACATGCACAAACACACACTCTGTCAACAAACACACACACATACACACACACACTCAATCCACTGGAGCTGATTAGATGTCTGAGGAGTTCGAGAGCCTGAGTGAGTTTATGATCAAACAGCTTCAGGAGGAACATCAGAAGTTTCTCGTCCTTTTCTCCTCCAGTTCCATATCGGAGCTCCAGCAGGAGAACGTCGTCATGCTGAAGTGAAAAAAAAAAAACCTCCACAACACTTCCTGTCTTTTCTGTTCTGATTACAGCTGAACACACTGAAGCCATCAACCTTCTCCTTCAGATAACCAATCAAACACCACCTCGTCCTACTGATCATCTCCTTTCTTTCTTTCTTTCTTTCTTTCTTTCTTTCTTTCTTTCTTTCTTTCTTTCTTTCTTTCATCAGTTTCGTACTTTTTTAATTGTTCCTTTTTTCTATCTGTTTGATTTCTTTCTACAGCTCTGCATCTGAGA
Source organism: Tachysurus fulvidraco (assembly GCF_022655615.1). NCBI lineage: Eukaryota > Metazoa > Chordata > Actinopteri > Siluriformes > Bagridae > Tachysurus > Tachysurus fulvidraco. Next base: position 1,097,659 of record NC_062531.1, read on the forward strand.
GGCTTTTCTAGGTCAGCGAGTGTAAAGCTTAAGCTTCATTTCATCAGCGAGGAGCAGATGATCATGTGACATCATGTTAATTAGCTAGTTAATGTTATTATTCCTCCCTGTAGTTATTTTACATTAGGTAAGAGCTTAGTGTCGCTAGTTAAACTTACCTAGCAGGCTAGCGGTTTAGTTAGCAGCTAAACT